>NW_008237885.1:182468-196821 GCF_000691975.1 Corvus brachyrhynchos | reverse complement strand
CTTGAGAGTTCCTCTCTTGCCATGTGTTTCTTTACTTTTGTCATGCTTTAAGCACATCCATGTCTTTCAGCGTGGATGGTTTGATATGTGTGCTGTTTGCTCACCAGTTTACACCAGTTACTTCCACAGCACATGAAGCACAGCATGCTGAACAGTGGCCATCTTAGGGCAAAGGCTGTGGTGCCCTACAGAGAGGGTACAGGTTGAATTTGTCTTTGTCCCCCTTTCTCTACCTAAGGAGGGAAGAGTCTCATTTTAGGAGGAAAAGTTTCTTTTTTGTCTGCAAGGCTGGATCCACATAAACTCTTTGGCTGTCTAGAAGTTTGGTTGCATTGGATCACGTCTGTCTCAAGGTAGGGAAGCCTGGTGTCAGAGCTTTTGATGCTACTGAGCTTTCTAAGGCTAAAAATCAAAGGGTCTCCTTTCCACCAACATGCTATACCTTCTCTGCCAAAGAGAACCTGAGCAGTGCTCCTTCATTCCCTTTTGAGTGCTCTCAAGCCCCGTTTCACATTCATGTGGCCAGATAAATGCTGGGAAGAAATGAAAATTACTTACCAAGAAGTGGTGTGGCATTTCCTAACATGTTTTTTCATTCCAATAGGGAACCTTAAAATAGGGGGAATCTTGTCTAGATTCAGTAATTTGGAATGGATAGAACTATGTCTTATACACAAGAAATTAAAGAAAAAGAAAAAAAGGAAAGGAAAGGAAAAACACAGTGACACAGTTCTTGCACAAGGACACATTCAGGGTGTGAAAGTTGACTTGGCATTTCCAGATTTGTAATTTCTAAGACAAAATTGAAGTGTACTGTTGTCTTTATGCAGTCACAATGGATTTCCTTTGAGTATATCTGAAATGATACAGAGCTCAGTTAAGTCAACCTTGTCTTTAATGTCAGTATCATCATCTAAGACACATGTCATTGGCAGCATGTCTTCCCACAGAAACTCAGCACTGGTGTTCCTAAACGAGATAAACCAGAAAATGAATGTGCTCTCAAAGGGCTGCATTTCTTTGGGTATTTTTCCTTTGGATGTTTTTTATCAACTTCTTTGACCACTTTTGCCTGGAAAATGATATATTAACCTGAAAACACAACCAACAAATGGCAGAATCTGCAAAAAAAAAAAAAAAAACCAAACACCAGACACGATAGTTTAGGTTTGTTACTGTAATCTTTGACTCTATAAAATGCCATTGTTTATGGAATGGTAATGGCAAAACTAAATGGTTTTGAACCTAAGCATAAACTTGCTGGGGCAAACCAGCAACAGTTTGGGCCTTTCTTGTGCTGTAGACTGCAAATATGTTGGGAGGCCTTGACTTCAGAGACAGGAATATTCACCCCTTGCCTGATTGATCTGCCTGCAATGCCTGACAAAGTCTGCCGTGTGGTGTCTGCAGGATGTCTTCACTCCACATCCATGAAGGGAATTAGTTTAGTAAAGAAAGACATTGAAAACTTTTAACATTTTAGACACTGCCAGCTTCTTTTTCAGACCACTTTCAGCCTGTTTACAACTGATAAAAATTACTTTCTGGCATCTTTATATTAAATACATGAGATGTAGGTCTTGCTGCTTTCTGCCACCAGTAATGGTAATGCAGGCATATTCTTCCATTAAAAAAAAAATTATTAATTCTGGAACTAAATGATAAGCAGAGAGCTGAACCCTGAGTCAATGGGACGGCAACAATTTTGTGATCAAGAAATAAATAAGAAAAACAGTTTTCAAAATTTATGCTGAGTGTATTTATTCTTAAAATATGCCTATTAAAATTATGGCAAATCCTAAGCTTACTGTAATCTGTTTAAATAATAACCACCACCACCCCCTACCAAAATAGAAACAGTGCTTCCAGGTTGTAGATCGAACCATTCAGCTGATGAAAGTCAAAATCTAAACTCTGGAAACTCAAAGTGTTTGAAGTATTGTGTTGGCTTTTCAGATCAATAGCCTCCTCTGCAAGTACCAAGAGAATATTTTCTTCAATATATTCAATTAGCTCAGTTAAATGACTAATTTATTCGAACTTGACCAATTGGGATTTGAAAAAAAGCAGAAAAGCTTGTTCTTCTCTACCAATCTGCGAATAAAAGCTAATTATGAGAGGATTCGATTTGTTAATACTACAATATTGGAGGATATTAAGACCAAATGCTAGATTGGCTAATTCTAGCTAATACTGAGTTATTTTAATAGATCAATTTTTAAATCTAATCATTATTTTTTTACAAGTCTAGCCTCTTTCAGATAGTGTTATGCAAGCAATAAACTGTCTCACTACATTTTAAATTGCATTCCAGTTTTCATCCAAAGAAACATAAATCACAAGTAAACACAAAGAGATCAACTAGTAAATAAGAATTGTGCCATACGTGATTTTCTAAAAAAACAGTAAAATTAATCTGAAAAAATGTATAATGAGGTATAGAAAAGTTTAAATATATATCAGCAGAGCTACGCTGTCCTTCTGGCTAGCAGTAAGAAGTGCCAAATTTAGTGTAAAAGCTATATTTAGTTACAAAGCAACATACTTTAGTGGTTACAAACTGAGAATTAACCTTTCTCCAAGAAAATAACTAAAACCTTTACATGGGAAAACACGCTTCAAATTAATTATCTAACTCCAGGTTTCCCATTTGGTAGTTTAGTTTATTTTTAAGAAAAGTGTCTGTCTTGAAAGATTTAATCCTGCAGAAAGTCATCGATAACTGAAGTACCTACAAGTGAAAATAAACATCAGTGCAAATTTGACATAAGGACTCAGAAATTCAGCCAAGAATGCGATGTCAAGAAAACGTGAGGATACAATTTTTCAGTCCTGTCCATAAACATTTGGTAGACGGGACACCCCACAATGAAATTTAATTACCTCTTCTGCTGGTGGGATCACGAGAAAAAACCTTGCTTCAGGCACCAGCAGAATGAGGTATGGAGGACGGGATGGAGTGTCTCGGTCATCATGCCTTTGTGGCAGAGACGCTGCTGAGTCCTGCTGCCTTTGGTCCGTGGTGTCCCAAACGTTGGGACAGACGCCATCATGGTTCCTCTCCATCTACTGGTCATGTTGGAAGTTGTTCTGGTAAATTTCAGTTCATAACCTGTCATCAAATCGCTTTGAAAAAACACTGCTTTCAGTTGCTGTTTAAAAATCAGTTTGGCAATTCCCCACAAATGGAGTCCCCAGGTGGTGCTGAGTTTCTGAGAAGTGGTCCTTCTTCAGCAACTTACTTGACAGTGTGGCTGGATGCCTCACCTCTTGGCCAAGATGAATGACTGGAGCAGTAGAGACCAGTGCCTGGTGCAGTGCTGCCAGACCAGGAAGCAATCTCAGGGTGCTGCAGCACCCCATTTGTGCACCTGCTGCTGTGTGCCTGGGTAGCTTCTTTACATTTTAAGCTCTCATGAACATGGGTTCCTCATCTTCAGCATGTCTGTAAGACAGCTGTTTAACTCAGAAGTAACACAGTAGTAAGTAGAAAAGGAATTTATGACTGGACATTTTGCTGGATATAATGGCCTGTTTCCCCAGCTCCCCATTTTCCCTAAGGCTATTTCCCAAGGTAGCCCTGTATGTGTCTTGAGCCTCCAGGAGCCTCCTTCTGATCACTTCTGTTGTTGACAAGCCCGGGAGAGGATTTTTCTTAACTGGCCACCCAGCCTTGGAGCTCACTACTGGAGGCACAGCAATGCAGCAATGATGGGTGTGTAAGGGATGAAAAGCCCAGATGATCATGTTTGCATCCCCAAAACTATTAAGATGAACAGACTACAAGTTCATCCCAGCCTCTGTTCTTCTCTGCAGTCTCCCTTACTGGGCTCTGGGATCCACAACCCTGCTTGGGCATTCACCGTGACAGCGATGAGGCTTTACATCTTCGCTGAACTGTAACCGCCATTGTAAAGGGTGCTGAGATAAAGGCTGTGTGTTACCTGCCCTGTGTGTCTGCCCAGGCTCCAGATTTTTAAATGTGCTATTTCTTTGCAGTCCCTTTCAAGTGAAAATCCAGATTTTGCCATCTCTCCCTCAAATGCATCCACTGTGAAATTTAGCACAGTATTTAGGTTTCTCTGGACCGATTTTCAGGACAACTTGGACCTCGGGGGGTTTTTTTTCCTGTGATGTTTCTAAAACTGGCAGAAGAAGAACTTTTTTTTAAGCCTGCATATGCTGCAAGGAGTATTTTAAAATAAAGATTTTTTTTTTTTTTAATCTGTAAGCATGTTTAATGCTTGTATAAGGTGCCAGATTTTAATTACAGTTGGCATTTATAAGTGTGGTGCTGGCAATGGCAACCATATTGCTGAAAAAAGGCATAAATTTTGACACTGGCAATATGGGAACCCAGCATATGAGACTGTAAACCTCATTGCTTTCTGTTTTAATATGCTGCTTTAAGGGAAGGACTTTTAACGGTTAATATTTAACTAGAACATTTAGGGTTCAATATAAAGTTGTTCTAATTTCAAACTATTTAGTAATTTAGGTCCTATCAAAGATCAGCTTAGGTAATAACTTTCTATTAAATAGCTTTTAAATAAGCATGCTTAAAGTAGGGAAAATAAGATGCTTCATTACAAGAAATGAGGTTGGCATCTACCAGGTTTTCCATTAAGTTCCAGGTCACAGACAAATAAAGGAAGTATGTTAGAAAAAAAAACCTTTTTAAAAATAATTAGGGAGATGTCTGTTTTGTTCACCAGATGGAAAATCAGTAGTTGTGGGTGGTCTGTGCTGGATGGGGCATCTCACAATTGGCAGAACTATGCCTTTAACTTTTAAAGTCCTGGGACAAAATGTGAAAGTAATTGACTGTTCCGAATGCTCTCTCTCTGGATACCTAGCATGCTTTTAAAACCAAGATTTGGTGAGTTTCTGACTTTTTTTTCCTACAAATGCTCAAGCTGTTGTGTCTAGTATTAGGCCAGTTGGGTATATTTTTGGTAGCTGTTTAGTGGGGCTGTTGTCTTTTGTGTTTATGCCTTCATGTGCCTGGACCTGCATGCACACAGCTGAAATGCCACAGCTTTACAATTCTCCATTAACCCAAGGTTTTCATAATATTGTTTGCTGTGTTCAGGATATATATAACTGTTGGTTAACATTATTTGTTTCTTTCCTCTAGTTCATTCCATTTTAAGGAATTTAAATTTATCCATTTGCCAACATACTAAAGAAAACAAAGTTGCAACCTCATTTTCACAAACAAGAAGAAAATTCCTGGTTTAAAATAATTCAGGCATTTGAAAAAGTATTAAAAGCCATAGTATTATTTTTATTTAATGTGAATAAATAAATCATGTGTGGACAGTATGTGTATGATGTGCATATTAAATACCATCATTTATGAACATATTAGAATCTTCTTGGTGCAGTTTGTAACTTTGCTTGCTGTTTCAGAACTCATACTTTATAATTTCAGGTTAATTTGAGAAATCAGTATTTTGAATGTGAAAGATGGGTTAGAAAATCCTTGTATTCACATTAAGAATAACAGATTTTATTATCTGCACTGCCATAAGAATGTATTCTGTTCAGTGGTGACCTCTCAAAGAATGAGACAGAACCCATTTATGTCATAGGAGGCAATTGCTTTATATTTACCTTACTTTACAGACAATTTTTTGCAGTTATCTATATGAATGGTCACAGAGAATTGTATGTGTGTGTTATATCTATATTGTAGCTTGTGTTAAACCGATCCCCACTTATTATGTAGAAGCATTCTTGAAGATAAGTGAGGCACTCAACTTAGTGCCTTCTTTGTAAAATCCCTTTTGCTATGCATGACATGTACTCTGTATTTTTTTTCCTTGCAGTAAATTATAAAGCTTTATTCTTTCCATGAATCTCCTTCCAAGAAAACACATACAGCCTAATAACACTCGCCTTGAGGACTGTGCATTGCCTCCACTACAAAGCAGTGTTTTCATTGAAGAGATAATTATAATATGGTTTAATGTTCTTGTCAACCCTGAAACACTGTCCCTAAAGAGTGCTATTCTGGTGGATGTCTTTTTGAAGAGAGCTGAATGTGGCTAAGAGAACATACACACAGCCACACACTTTCCTGATAAACCAGGACACATTTTTAATACAATAAATGCTCTCTAAAAAGAATTGCATGTTTTCTAAGGTACTAATTCAGAGCTGCATCCACCACCAGATTCCACTGTTAAAAATACAGAAAATTTTATTGAATTTATTTATTTTACTTTCTTCTCTCCCCCTCCCCCACAATATTTATAGACTTTAAATCCATATGAGAACACAAACTCATAATAATAATTAAAATGTTTTTAATGTGCTTTGAGGCACAGACTTCAGATGAGTAAAAAAGCCCAAACTGGAACACAAATGGTTCTTCCCAGGCAACAAACACGCTTGGCTGTTAATATGCTGTAATTTTCTGCTTTACTTAGTAAAAACAGCAATTACTTATTTGTTCCATATCCCCCCCAGCACAGATGCTCCTCAGTCTGTCCGCGTTCCGAGCACCAAGCGGGCTGTGTGCCTGCGCTGGGGTGCGACGCAGGGCAGGTTTGCTCCCCGCATGCTGTACCGCTGGCAGCGCCTGTTTGCCACGGATGCTGCTCTGCCACCGTCCCAAGACAATGGTGTGCTGGGCCTCACTTCCAGCCACCTCCCCTGCTGAAGGCAGACGCTGCCAGGTGCAGCTCGGCAAAGCGCTGATGGACAAAAGCTGGACGGTCACACCGGTTAAGGCTGAAGTCCAGTCGAACAAATCTTTGACATCGCTTTCGCTGTATTGTCTTTTGTGGTGGTCTGGGGGTTGTGAGCAGTGTCTGGTGCTGCTAAAAGCAACATAGTCTGGAGCAAAAAGGCTTTGAGGGAAATGAAATCACAGGGTGGCTGAAGGCAATGTAAAATTCCCCTTGGCTTTAGGGGATGTCTGGGATTTCCCCCTTGGGTTTCAAAGCCTAGTTAAAAGGCTGACACACCACAAAAAGTACATATGACCAAAAAAACCACCAAAAAGCTAAGGACAATGCAATTTCCTCACTCCTCATATGACTGTTAGTGTAGACAAGAAATTGCATGGCTCAGCACAATGCAACCTGCCGCTGAATCAGGTGCCTGGGATCTTGAATTTAATATGTAATTATTTTTAAAAGCTACTGTTAAATGAGGAATATGAGAGAATATGTTAATTAATTGAAAGGCATTCTATTAGGTATTTAATTAGCATAATTCTGGAAAGGTAGTATAAAAGAAACACAATCCCTGGCAAAAGTGTATCATTTGAAACCTCATTGCAGTCATCTCATCATTAGCAATCAATTTGCTTGCTCTGAAGCCAATGGGATTTTTTTTTTTTCCTTTGAGGAGGAATTACCAAATTAGGCCTTAAATTAATATTGTAAATAATCTCTCTAGAGAAACTTTTGACTGCAAAAATTTCCTCAACAAGCAAATCTTAAAACGTTTATGGTGCACAGTTTAAAAATATCCTTGAGATTTTTCCCCACAGGTTTATACGTTTAAGATAGACAGAATAAGCAAGTGTTTCTAGCAGAATTAACATTTTACCACCATGACAAGTATGTTTTGGTTTTCCCACCATTTTTCTTTCTTTTTTTGGTGGAAGAAAAAAATTGTCAAAAAATACTAAATCTTAATTAATGAATGTAGATGCAAAGTGTCACAGAAATGAAAAATGCCATTTTCCCACTGCCCCTTTTTTCATAGCTTTGGATTTGTTACTACACACATTACTCTTTGAGTTTGTTTTCTTTTCACAAGATACACTGTGTTCCCACCTAATCTTTTTAATGCAAATCAGCATGTAATATTTTGATGGATTTTGCTTAAGTCTTGGGTGTGGGGTTGTTTTGTCTTTTTTCCTAAACCACCCCTTTTCTTTTTTGAACAAAAAACTCATTGTGGGATTAAATATCTGACAAAAACATACTGGACTTTGCCAATAGGTGAATATACATTAGTTTGGTAATTATATTTCCTCTGGTTTTTGTTTGTTTTTTTTTTCCTGGCTACATATGCAATTTATTTTAAATTTTGTTTTGTTTTGTTTTAGCTATGATGATGTCACATACAAATCCATGGTCATGTTAGATGCTGCTGCAGTCATAGCTAGGGCTTGGTGATTTCTGTGCAACAGACAAGTATTTTCATTGCTGTGTGTCCTCACAAATTCCCCTCTCTGAGAATGACTCTGTGTACTTCCCTCCATCCTGTTTTGTGCAGTCCTTCTCCTGCTGCCCAGAAGCACTCCTGCTAAGGCAGACGTTCCTGCTCTGCTCTTAACATATCCTTAATATTCCACTCACCTTTTCCATGGACCCTTGCAGATAAGGAATTGTTAAGCTCTAAATGCTCTCAGTGTTTTATTTAAAGTAATCTTGATTTCCAGCACCTAATGTTTGTGAAGGTACTTAATTTCCAGTTCCCATCCAAATGTTGGTATGGAGAGAGCAACTGCATGGAAGGCTGCACTGTTGAATGCTCATGACCAAATCTGGTTTAAGTGTGTAAATACTCTCTCTGACTGCATTTCCTCTCGAAATTCCCATTGGTTGCATACTATTGTGAAATGTAAGCTGATGCACTAGTATTTTCTTGCCTTTTAAACGACTGGAGCAAAATTTTGCTGAAGTTCTCTTTTGATGCTATTAACATTGTTTTCTTTTATGATTCTGGCATTCTTTCAGCCTCTGTATCTCCCTGCACTCAGCATCCTTAGAAGCGTTCTTTTATAAGGGGAGCTGGCAAAGTCTTGCAACAGCTCAAAGCAGCTTCATAAAGGCTGGAGAGTAAAATATTCAGGAGTTAGGAAATGTCAGAATTAAGACAGCTGGTGCAGTTAAGTTCAGCCCCCTTATATGTTTGCTTGATAGCACAGTCTTTTAAAACCAAGATCATACATAGTTTTTTTCACAGGACTCCTGCCTCAGCGAGTGAACAAGATGGACGATGCTGAGTTAATGAGCAGTTATTCAATATTTTGTTTTCTCCTAATTTTTCAATGTGTAGCCCTAGGCCTTATTTACTGCACACTATTGAAACCCTGCTGTGAAGACAGAATTGTTAATTTCCTTATGAGCTTTTCTATGGCACTTATCGCTATAAATATCTGAATGCTTAACAAACATTAATTAATTTATCTTCAGAAAATCCTCATGATAAAAAGGGCTGGTATTACTTCTGTTTTACAAACAGGGAGCTGAGGCATACAGAGATGAGAGTCATGAATGTTCCATAAATTTGGGTGCTTCATTGTCAGCTCACAGTTCAGGAAGTACAGATCTCTCTGTACTCTTTTACTTTTGAACGTCCAAATAATTTTAATTCTGTGCCAAGTAGAAACTTCTGAAGAGGCTCACAGACCATGACAGCAGTTGACTTCACTATACTTGAGGGAGAGGTGGAAATACTTATCTTCTAAGTGAGCAGGGAATCACCTAAACCTAGACAAGGGGAAGCACTGCAGAATACCACTCCCTAAATCACAGCCTTTTCATGGGTTTAGTATCCTTACTGTGGGTTTCAGGAAAGTGGTTTCTTCCACTCAAGATTCAGAGCTCTTAGCCCTTTATATTAGAGTCACTTATCTAAACTCCTGCATTCAAAAGCAGTGTGGAATTTGACTTAATTAGGCAGGACCCTTCCAGAAGAGGACAGAAATAAAAATGTTGACAGGAGTGTCCTCTTACTTTAGAAATTGCTCAGTAGTAAGGAGCAATGGCATGAGTTCATCCTTATTTTTGAGGTTATTCAAGCCTGTATTTTCAAAACACTGCTTTAACCAGTTGTGGGTTAAACCATGACTTTCTACATGAATAGGTAGAGGGATTCACTTGGTAGGGGGCAGACCCTAGTTTCCATCCTTGCTCCAATTAGTTATCAAAGTAATTGGTATTAATCAAGTATTGGTTACAGTAAGAAAGTAGCTTTTGGTTGAGTCTCATAAACTGTCCTCAAAGGTCATGCTTGAGTTTCTGTGCATTGTCCCCCTCAGATGCAGGGAATACGTAACTGCATGCCACCGAGCAGCACTTCTGCAGTGTGTCCACCAGAAGGGCAAGACCTTAAAAAACCTTAAAATGAACACACAAACAAAAAAAAACCCCTCTCACGTTCCTACAGACAATAATCTTCCTTATCAGTCATGATTGAGGTCTGTCCCATAAAACATCTCTGCAGGAATATGTTACTGAAGAGAATTTCATAAACTGTGTGCCCCGAGGGCTGAATTTGGATTACACAGAAAAGTCAAATTGGCTATTTCCTAACTTTCTGTTAGTTTACCTCACAGTCTTTGCAGAAGTATTTTAGTGGGGTTTTTGCAGATTGCTAAGAGGAGAATTTAGCCTGAAATGATACTGGACCCCACATGGTTTGTCAGCATGGCTCCCAAACTGGAAAGCACTGAGCTATGGGGGCCAATGTGAAGGTAGTGCTTCAATCTTTCACTGACCAATATGCATATGGTACCAAGATATTAGGCACTGACACACTGTTGGTGTCCTCTGCACAGGCGTTTTGTCTCCTCAGAGTGGCCTGGGGTCACTTCCCCTGCCACTTTTGTCCCCAGGGCATGGTCAATACCTGGCACTGTCCATGGGGTGGGAGGTTGCCATGCTCCTTCCTCAGCACACAGCCAGGGCAGGCAGACAGGAGCCCCGTCCTCCTAAGAGCAGGGGACAGAAAACAGGACCACAGGAAGTGGAAGGAAATGGGGATTGTAGTGCCCTTAGGGCCCCTTTCTGCTGCAGCTTTTCATCACAATGTCTGAGCCCCGACTATGAGCAGATCACAGGAGCTGCCACGTGCCAGAGTCCCACTTACTGCCTAATAACTGAGTTACAGTTGGTGGAGTTATGACACTTCTCTGGATTTTTCTTATGGGGGGAATCTCTGCAACTAAAGATGCCCAAGTGCAGCAGGGCCATTGCAGGTGATGTGATGCTTTCTGCGGCAGAAGAACCTCACTCTCTGAAATTTCCTGTTACCATTGCAAAGTTCTCAGAACTTTAGCCTGAAGTGGACATGTAGCCCTGGCATTTCCTGTCCCTGCTTGCAGGAGAATAGCATGCAACTGAAAATGAGAACTATATGGCAACTTAGGCCACAATATGATCCTACTGTAGATAATCCACTTCCATGAGGGAAGCTGAATGTGGAGAATGATGTTGCTGTGTTAATGGAGAAACAAAACTTTCTGCAGGCTTCACGGAGAAAAATGACTATTTTTCCAGTTTGCTTGGGTTGCAAATTCCAGAAGTTTAGAAGAATGAATTCAAGATGTAGGCAAGCAGATATCCCTCTCCAGTGCTCAGATGCAGAGCTCACTAGATGTGGAGGTTTGAGGGTTTTTGATAACAAAAAGACCGACGTTGCTAATGCAGACCCCCTGCTATCAGAACACCAGAGCGTTGGACTAACAAATTAGCACACAAGAAATCTGCAATTGCGGAAAAACTCGGGTGTCAGGATTGTAACAATTGTTTACATCTTTCTACAGCAAAAAGGCTGTTTAATCATGTTGAATTACAACCTCGTGTTCAGAGGGGCTCTCACATTATTGTCTTTGTGAAGATGAGTTGTCACTTCTCTGATCTAGGTTGCTCTCACAACAAAGAGGCACTAAGGCTTTCTGTTTGAATTAGAAGAAACAGAGGAATTTCATTTGGTGCTAGGCTGTGCAACAGTTTCCCTAAAGTTGAGCCTTTACTAATTGGTAGTGAAATAAAAATTAATCTGTGTGAAAAAAGGGAATTCGCAGCTCAATTTTAATTATTGCAGAGAAAGTAAGTGAAACTGTGCTTGGGCTGTGCGAAAGTGTGGCCTAAGAGTAAAATGCTCAGCTCAAGCTTGTTAACTGGAACTGATGTCTTGGAACAGCGGCTGATAGCTAGGTCATATCTGTGCACTTTGGAGCCAGCCATGCTGGTTGAGAGTGGCACTGCTCCCCATCTCACTGGCACTCCAGGAGAGGCAATGGCTCCCGTAGGTCTACCTGGGAAAAGTTCAATACATGCTAATGGGGCTCGTGGGGGCACCAGTGCAGCCCCTTCCCACCAGCATGGCTGTGGAGGCAATCGCATCCGGCCCCTGGGTGATCCCAAGCACCCCAGGTTGATGCCATCCCAGGTTAGGTTCAGAAGTGGACTGCCTGCAGCCTTCAATCACTGAAAGCAGTAGGTGTCCTCCTGGTAGAGGTTTTATGGCCTCTGCTTAGCACAGAGCTCCCTGGAAAGCATTTCATGTTCCTCTTTTCCCTCTCCCTACCTGAACTGCATAGGCTTTCCTCCCACATGGGTACTCAGTCAATGGAAACACATACCTCATCATAATAAAAGTGTTTGTTTTTTACATGTCTCCATGAACAGCAAATTCATCCTCTGACTGATGTGCTACATCTCTGCTAAGCTCCTGTTTAGGTAACATTCAAGCTGATTGAAAAATGCAAAGCAAAGTATCCAGGGTTTTGGAAAAGGACACTTTTTACCTCTCGATGTTTCTGTTGTTTAAAGAAAAATTAATGGGTTTCTTTCCTTTTGTTTTTCTTTCTTTCCTTGCTCTCTCATCCCTTTTTTCCCTATTTTTCCCTTTCCTTTTTGTATTAGTTGCCTTTTTGAAAATAGAGGGCGAGTGAAATGAAAACAATAAATCAGGCTGTGCCTATATTTCTTTGCCTCCCAATTTTGACTGTAATAGCAAAATATATTTGACAGTGGGTGTGGGGTTTTTAAAATTAATTCTTTCTTAATTAAAAAAAAAAAAATCAACCAGCTCTAGTGAGTAATGGCTTTGGAATACTCCTGGAGGTTGTTCAGAAGCAGCAGTAAGATGGTGATGAGATTCTGTAGCAGCAGTACGTAGGCTGTACCCTTCTGGTTTGCATAGCGGTCATGGGGAAACACGATGCTGAAGTCATACTCCCTGTGAAATGGGGAATTACTGATTCCCCAACTTCAGCTGTTACTGTAGCCACAACTGGAGGTGTAGAGAGTAAGAAAAGATCATGCCTTCTTCAATCTCTTTTCTGAAAGACTTGTAAGATTTGATTTATGTTAGCAAGTGGTAATACACGCTGGGTTTTACAAAAATACTTTTTAAAGGACTTACAAAAACCTGACAATCTGATGACAAAAATACAGGTGTCCATCTGATTCTATGGCAAACACTCACTGCCGCTCTTTTTCTGCTCTGGAACCATGGCACTGTCTTTGTCCTGCATATATAGAGGGACTTAAGCAGAAGAAAACAAGAAGGGCTGAACTTCAGAAAAGCTGTACTTGGCAATTATCTTTGGCAATGCTAAAGTCTATTGACTGTTGATTTTTTTTTCTCCAATAAAAAGTAGAAATTAAATCCTACTGTGCCCATTGGAGATGTTTTTCAAAGGAAGAGTTACTGATGAGCTATTCTTCCATGCTTGTGCTGGTTTCTCCAAATAACAACATTGCTGTGTGTTTTTCTCAAAGTGAGTAATTTGCATAGCATGCTTTTGGGGGTTTCTGCTGCTGCCAAAGCTAATTTAATACTCATTAAAGTACTGAGCAAGTCTAATCCAAAGCCTTATGCGCCTTCAATGCAGGCCCATAAAATGTGCAGATTTGCTCTTGCTGGGCTGCTCCAGGGAAGGCTTGCTGTGGAAGGCGGGGTTGGTGTGCATCCTGCTATCACATAGCTGGTGTGGGCTGGTGTGATGCCATGGTTGTCCTTTGCCTTGTGCGCAGAGAGGTGCCGGGCTGTGCCCCCCACCAGCCCAGCTTTTCAGGGGTGGGGCCCAACACCAGGTCACCCCTGACATTTCCATCTCGTGAGGAGTCTCTGAAATGGGTGAAATCATGGCACTGCCTTTGCTTTACATGGCGCCAAGGATTTACCCAGCTTGTTGTAGGTGCCAAGCAACCCAGCTGCCGCTCTGTACACCAGGGTCCAGGCGATCCTCTGCGCGCAGCAGTCCGAAGGTGGCACACGCATCGTGTGGATAAACCCACACGCCTGGGCAATGCCAGCTGTGGCTTCTCCCGACGGCACGAGTGCTGCTGGGAGCACGGAGGAGCCGCGACTGCCATCGCCTGCCCCAGTGAGCTCCGTGGTGGCAGCTGCGATGCCGACCTCACTTTTGGCTCGCGTGTGTGCCCCACACCTGGAATAGCGGGAATTAGGACATGGCAGCTCCATAAACACCCGCGCAGCTGTGCGGTGGCGAGAGGCAGCCGGGGGCTGCTCCAGCTCCTCGCCGGAGGTGGGCTCACTCCGGACGGGGCACGGACCCTGTTCCGCACCTCACCTGCAGCTTCGGCGCTGTCTTCTCGCAGCTCGTGGTTGTTTCGCACGCTGCGAAGCG
>NW_008237885.1:179286-182458 GCF_000691975.1 Corvus brachyrhynchos | reverse complement strand
CGGCACCTCAGCCCTGCTCTCTGGGCACAGCTGCCGCCAACACTTTACTTCTTATTTACCTATTTATTAATTTATTTACCATCACGCTATTGTGAAGCATAGATAAATTGTTCCCTGCCAGTCGTGGAAACAGCAGCAACGCAGGGCCCTTTCCAACCAGCTAGGATCTTTTACGTCCCTTCTGAACCAAGCCATTCTATGATTCCAGGAAAACATTAATTCCAAGGCTGTAGCCAGCCGGCCTCACGGAGAAGCAGAGACACAGTGTCAAGTGACACTGTCCAAACGCCATAGGCCAAAGTCTCTCGTGTTATAAACTGAGACACTGCCATTTAAGGGATGGCACCGTTCTATTACAACAGAGATTAGGGCTAGAGAAATTTAAACGTGACCATAGTCATATAATATTCAGGAAATTCCTAATTTTCTGTTGGAAAGGAAGGAAGGAACAAGTCCCCTTGAGCCATCACCTCCATGAAACGATGGCTGTCTGAGGCAGCCCTGCTTCCACTGCTTGGTGAGATGTTCAGAGCCTACATGCAAGAATGATTCATCTCTGTGCTTCTGGGTTGAGATAACAGCATTGCAAACCTGGCTGTTAAGGTTAACCTGTACACTGCATAAGGACAACAGATGGAAATTCTGGTGTAGAGCCACTGCAAAAAATAAAAACATGTTCCAAAGGGAAAAGGAGCTTGTATTTCTGTGTTTGAACCTTTGATCTTCGCTCACATCAGAAGGGAAGAGTAGACCTTTTGCTGAAGACACATGGTTTTGCATCTGTGAAAACACAGCTGTATAGAGCAAAACAAAACTGGTGCAAAACACAATGGGTTTGCTGTGTCAGTTTAACTGGTGGCGCCAAGATGCTTTAAAAATAGTGAGGTTTTTTTGTAGAATCTTTCAGAAAGTCTCTGTCTTTACACAATTGTTTGTTGAGATTTTACTCTGTGGATTTTAAAGTTTGTCAGTGATCAAGAGACAGCTGCTACCTAAATATTTAAAGCGAACTCATGGGAAAGTCTGGCAGTCCCTCAACAATCTTGTTTTAACAGTTTTCAAAACAATGTAAATGAAACCATCAAAATTGACAGGAAAATCCACGCTGGCAAAACCACCTTGATTCTGAGAAAAAAATAATCCATGTGTCATCAATGCTGAAATTCTTAACAAGGTAGCTGCCATCTACAGCTATTTCGTGGTAACATACTGCTTTATCTGAGTTGCCCCAAAGCACCTCCTGAAAGTAAAGGGACGTTGCCCAGTGTCCTCAGTCACTTCATTTTGCATTTGAGTGTGATGGCAAAGCTGTTCCCGGATGCCTGCCTGTTGTCTCCTGCCTCCCCACATTTGCAGCGACACATTGCTGTCCCAGCAGCATTCCCCACAGCCCTGCTGCCTCACTGCATAGGCCAGCACTACCTGTCCCCTCCTGCACCCATCTGTGTCCCCCCCCCAGCACTGCCACAAGCACATTTGTGTCAGGAGCCTGGCAGCATCACTTGTTTTCTGCCTTAAACCCCTACTCACTCCAGTAGGTTTATTATGAAAGACAAAGAGGAGCTAGAAATGAGGAAGGTTAAATGCTAAGATGCAAAATTATTTCTTTAAATAGAAAGGAATATTCTTTTATTTCTTACCCACCAGATTCCTTTTTGGACAGAGAGGGATTCTGGCTTTGTTTTTCTAATTCTTGACATCAACACAACAACACTTCGCTCTTAAAATTTATCCATCCTGGGAGCCTTACAATAAATTTTCAAATGTGTTTGGGTTTCTAAACATGCAGCTGGCACTTAATAGGATTTTCAAAAGAGCATAAGCAGGTTAGACATCCTCCCATCCACTGAAATCAGTGGGATTTAGGTACCTATCTTGCTCAGTTGCTTTTGAAAATCCTGCCAGGTGCCTGTCTGCATCTTCAGTTGCCCTGGAAAATCTGGTCCCCATCTATCTCAGTGACACCACCCCACCTCACCCCCACGGCTCCCATGAGTATTTGTCTTCTGTCTCTGTCTCCCGCACTCTGGTCTGTATTGATGCTGGAGTCTCCTCCTTTGTAGTTCCTAACACCAGGGACATCCCTCTCCTTTCTCTCTACCAAACTGGCTCTTCAGCTGGTTAAAGGCTCAGTTGAGCAGCTATGAGCATTCCCATATTTTTCAAATTAGTTTTCCTCTCCTCCTAATGATTTTTAGTTCTGTCTTGGTGTTGTTTTAACTGTGTAAAGCATTTGAGGGTAAAAGACTGGGTTCAAACGGGCGTGAATGTGAGGGAAGCTGCCTGTTATGCCTCTGCTAGGTTTTTTGTGTCTCTAGGCTGAATGCAAGAGGGGGAATTAATTTCTCCATCAGCCTGTCTCTCCCCTTCCCTTGGAATGGTAAAGTGGTCAATGGGTTGTATATTTAAAGACGAGAAAATTGGTATTTTGATTTCTGTCTCGACTACGGTGACTCACTGGGTCTCCTCGTGCAAGCAGTTCCCCATCTGTAAAATGGATCCCCGGGTTCCCGTTTGCACCGATACGGAGCACGGGAAATTAATTAGCGTTTGTGCAGCCCTTTGAAAATGCTCAGACAGAAGGTGCTGGAAGGTGCCGTGGGTTGGCCCGGGGCTGAAGAGGCTCACCCCGAAGCCCTGCCGCCGTCAGAGCCCCACGGGGCGAGGACGGGAGCGGAGGATCCAGAGAGAGCTGCTGGCCAATTCCTTCGCCGGAGATATTTTCCATTTTCTTCAGGGGAAAACAAATTGGAAAGGGAGTTATCGGTGTGCACGCCTCCCTCACCGCGTGTTGCCTTCTCCTTTCCCAAAAAAACTAAAAAAAAAAAAAAAAAAAAAAAAAAAAAAAAAAAAAAAAAAAAAAAAAAAAAAAAAAAGGAAAGGAAAGAAGGGGAAAGAGAAGAACGAGAGTACTGAAATATTAATAACAGTAATAGTCCGGGTGCCAGAGAGACACAACAACTCTCGTCTTTGCCTCATGCAGAAAGTTTCCTCTTTGAAGTGGTTGCTTCCCTCCTCACCCCGCCGGGAGGGAAGGGGGAACAATTGTGGAGATCTAAAGCCAGCCAGGAATGCTGAGCTGATGGCTTTCCTGCCTGCCCCCTGCCCGCACCCCTGCATACATTCCTCTCTGCCCCTGCCCGCACCCTGACCGAATCCCAGCCTGCCCCAT
>NW_008237885.1:172000-179148 GCF_000691975.1 Corvus brachyrhynchos | reverse complement strand
CGGGCCCGGGGAGGCGCGGGGGGGTCAGCCCAAAGCGAGCGGTGACCGTCCCACCCCACGGACTGTCCGGAAAAGAGACATTTCCGCATGGACACATCGAGGTTTAAAAGGGTCGGGTGGTTTGGGTTTGGCTTTTTGGTTTTGTTCTGGTTTTTACCGAGGGGGTTGTCGAGTTTTTTTCCCGCGTGGGGAATATTCCCCTCCCTTCTCCTGAGCGTGGCGGGCGCCCTGCGACTTGTACTGTCAAAGCGGCTGCTCGGAAAGGCGCGATTTCCATCACGCTGCTTTAGCAACTATGGAAATGCCACCGGTAACAGCGAAAAGGGGATTTTTTTCCCCTTTCGAGGTGCAGGTGTGCAGCTGTCTGCTTGCCATCGGCAGCGAGGACAAGAAATATTTACATCTTGCTAAAGATCATCAAGGCACATGAGCAAGAACTCCCTGTCTGGCTTGGACCAGCCAGTGAGATAAATGGATATTTGCTCTTTTGCAAAATATACACTCGAACCATTTTTAACCGTTGAAGTTTCTTGCATATCTCACGGGAACACATCTTCCCAGTCTAGGATTGTTTTCCTAGAGCATTATGATTTCTCCCTCTTCTTTTCCTCATTAAAAAAAAAAACCAAACTAACAAAAAAACTCGAAATCAAAACAAAAAAACCCCACCCCAAACAAAACAAAACAAAACAAAACAAAAGCCCAAAGAAAAATACTTCTAAACATCTTCCAGTGTTACGGGCTATTCACGTTTTGCAATGTATTCCTAGTAATTTGCAATTTTTGAAAGCCGGGCATTGTTCATCTCGATTTATTGAAATGCACAGATATGTTAAATAGGAAGGGAAAAAATCCCAACCCCAATGACTTCTGTTTGGCTGCATATGCAAAGAGAGGGCAGCTTGACTCTTCCCTCGGCGTTTGTTAGTCACATCCTCTTGGCCATTGTTTTGCTGTTTGTGCTGGGAATTCAATTTATTTAATGGTAAAGAGCCAGAGGTTGTTTGGTGGTTTGGTTTTGCTTTTTGCTTTTTATTTTCCTTCTTACTCCACTCATTCAGAGCTGATCTGAGAAAGAAAAAAATATATATATATTAGTCATGCCAAGGGGCAGCTCTCGAAGTGAGCTCTAGTCGCCTTGAGGGAGGGATGAGGATCTCCCAAGTGACAGGATACAAAATATACAGCGTTATTATACTTTGTTAGTAATTTTTGGTTGTATATTTAATTTCTGAAGATCTTAAAACCCATCCTGTGGATAGGTGGTGAAGACTTGGCCGTTTTTTCAGACGCTGGGCTGCATGTACAGTACTTCTTTCCTTTCTGTAAGCCTTAGGAGGTGGTCCCCTGGCTGGCTGCTGTAGGTTGCCTGTTTCCTGAAAATCTAAGTCCCCCAGAAAAACTGTTTATAGCAACAGGCCTGTTTCCAAAGTCAAAGGGGGAAGGAAGGGGCATCGCTTTCAAATTACCTTTTTTTTTTTTTTTAGGGAAACAGAAATAAATAGGTTCCTTGTGGGAAAGGTGTGAGCTGCCTAAATTGAGAAACTGTCCCGTCTTTGAAAGCTCCCAAGTCCCAAAATTATTTTGTTAAAAAGGACATCGAGGAACAATTTTCTGATGTTGTTATGGCAACGGAAATAGTTGGGTGGCAATGTGGGTATCCAGAACGTCAAGACTGTAAGAAACCAGCAAAATAAGCAGCGTGTTGTATTTGGACAAACAAATTGAACAGTGGTGGCCAAGTCTTACACTTCTTTCATTCAGTGTAATCCCCATTTTCATCTGTCCAGCCATGCCAACAGTGCCTTAACGAAGGTGCCAGCAAGTCATTACAGTATTTATTGCCCTTAAATGCGACCTGAGATTTCAGTTTGTTATTTTTTGCCGTTGACATACTAGAAGAAGGATATTTCCTTATGTTTTATATTTACTCCTTCTTCATTGCCTCCAACTTTTTCTTTTCTTTTTTTTTTTCCCTGCCTTTCTGTGGCGACACGTGCTCCAATCCCTTTTTGTCCCCGCGCTCCCTACCTCGCCTGCCACAGGACTGTCGGCAATCCCCTGTAAAAACAGCCAGACGTACTCTTCTTAAACCTCCTCAATATTAAAATTTCACCACCGCTTTCATTTCGCTCTAGCTGAGGGAGCCCTGAAACCGCAGCCCCGTATCCCCTAGTTTAGAAACAGCCAAAGTATTTGGGAAGCCCGCGAGTCCCTACTGTAACACGCTTCAGGGACCTTTTGTACAGCAGCCGAATGAGATGAATTTGCCAAGTTTCAAATTTCAGGGGCAGGCAAGACATTTGTAAGTCTGTGGTTAAGTTATGCTGGAAAAGTTCCTTGATTTGCAGGCTTTTTTATTTTTTTTTCTTTTACCTTACTTTTAATAAAAAGGAGATGAAGTGTGACATTAAGCAATTTTACAGCATTAGCAGCTTTGGGCTGTAAACAAAAACAAACGAATCCCGCTTACTTTCAGTCTCAGAAGTTTGCTGTCAGTCGGTCCTAAACTGGGGACTCGATCCTACGGGACGTTATTCAAGCAAAACACGGCTTGAAGTCTCGGAGAGTTGTGTCTGAGTAAGTACCCGGGAATCAGCCCCTCTGCCTGCTGCAGAAGAGAAGTGCTGGTTATCTCCTTTTAAAGTTCTTTAAAAGAATGCGGTCTTTTAAAATGCGGTCGCAGACTTCATCCTAAAGCTTTTGATTTGCTTTCAGTTTGCCTTGCTAAGGCAGCGTTCTTGATGCAAAAACTGGAGAGAAAAAGAGAAATTAATGGATTTTTGAGTAAGGCTGGGTTTTTTTCTTTTACATTTAAAAACATCTCCCCTTCCAAATAAAATAAACCAAAAAAGCCTTTTATCGAAGCATCTGATTTTAATTTGATGTGATTTTTGTTTCAAGGTTCCTGAAAAAATTAAAACATATCCCACTCAATGATTTGAGCTTCAATTTTCAGCATTTTACAATGTAAGATTACTTGACATTATTTAATTGGACATGAGGGTGTAATACAGGAATTTCCGTTATGTGATGGATTAATTGTTTTCCTAATACTTTAAAGGCTGAGATCCAAACATTTTTCCATTCTATTGCAAAATTAACTGCAATAAATCTGTCAGACCCAATTATTCATTTAAAACATTCCACACTGATTAAATCTGCACATTTGCCTGCGTGCAAGTGCGAGCGAAGGAGAGGAGGTGTGCGCGGAGGGGGCAGTCCAGGTTTATTCCCTCTTCTTCTCAAAACGGCAATGGTGTTAGGAATGAGTCCTTTAAATTTAACCTGGAAAATGTGAATAGCTAAATAGTCTAATGAGAGGATGAGGAATATGTGAATGCACGTCCCTGAGCCTCCCTGCCATCTCTCCTCCTCACTGCCAGGTCCGGACAGGCAGAAGCGTCACATTTGGATGTTTGATGCTGTTTGAAAATATCATATTTTACTTCTAGTGCGGGTGGGATTCTTGATTTTTGTTTTGTTTTGTTTTGTTTTTTCTTTAGTTTGTTGATGTTTTCAAAGTCTCTAAACAAAGTCAGATGTGTTAACAGTCTTATTAACAATGTTAAAATGGAATTAACAGCTTGTGGATACCTCTGGAGTACAATAGCATGTCAGCCTACCCTGCCCCCTTATAAATCGCGTCCCGCTGTCTTTCTTTTGTTTCGTGCCCAATCAGCAAACTAAAGTTTTGTTGAGACAGAAGGGCAGTTCAAGTGTTCCTGCTCCGGCGGAGGAGGAGCGGCGGTGGGCTTTCTCCTCGGCTCCGGCGAGGCCCCCATGTGAGCGAGCGAGCAGGGAGACGGAGCGACCCCCAAACCTGCAGGCAGGGCTTTGCTGACCTGCCTGCCTCTCTGACCTCTGCCGTCCTGTTTTGTCAGTTTAAAAGGCTTTGCCGAGGTTGTAGTTTACTTTTATGGGCCTTTCAGCGCGGCTACAAAAGCTTTTGTTTATTTTAGGTGTAGTGCGGTTCAGATTTCTATTAATCTTCATATAACTTCGGTGGCTTTGCTGCTTCTGTAAAGGTTCATTGCCGAAATGGTGCCGTGCCTGGTCTGAGGCAGCCAACATTGGCTGGGTAATTACGGAGAGTTTGGGGAATTTCAGAAATAATTTGCCTCTGAGAGTGGAAATTAGCACCAACACATGCTGTTGTTTAATTCGATTTCACCATCATTTGGGTTCAGCACTAAGGAAAGACTTTTATTTTACCTTTTACTCACTTAAGTTTTACTTTTTTACAATAGAACTTATCAGAAGTGTCACCCAGCTAATTTCAGCATTTAGTGCAAAGCGAACATTTAATGAGATCTAATTTTTTTCATGTGGCTAGAATTACCTTGGGTTAATTTGCATAGAAAATCTATGTAAAGCAGGAGGCATTCCCCATAAGGAAAACTCTTATGTGTTTTCCTTTATGGTAATTATATTTTTACTCCTTTCCACTAAGAATCTTCAAGTATTTACAATTCCTCCTAGAAGTGCAGAGCACTACCAGGCAGGCATGCATTTCAAGCCCTTTTATCAGTCAAAAAACTGCAAGGCACTGACAGGTTGCAGCTCATCCAAGGACTGCAAACCATTCTCAAGCCCAAAAGAGAAAACGTAATCCCTTTTGTTGGGGTACTCAGGCCCCATGTGCCCTCGGCCAGCCCCACAGGCTGCCCCGGCTCTGACTGTCCCACCTCACTCGGCTCCCTGGCCCCACAGCCTCCCACTGGACAGGGAGTGTGCTGGCTGGAGATGCACCTGCCCTCCTTGGTGCCCCAAAGCAGGCAGTCTCTATGTCCAATGGCTGCTCTCTGGAGCAGTAGTTTTGTCTCTGGCAGCCCCTCATACTGTGCCCTCTCTGAAGTAATTTGGCCAAGATGGACTATGCTCTTCCCCTGCTGTCCTTGGGCTTCCCAGCACTGGCTCCCGCTGTGTCCCCATGTGCAAAGCACAGACCAAGGTACTTTGCTTTTGCTTTGCATGTGGGTAGCAAAGGGATGCTTGGTGTCCAGTGTCAGAGCTGCATCTGGACTGCCTGGACCTCTTTCCTCTCTTGTGTGTGTTCACACTCAAACCCCAGCCTAAATCCCTGCTGCCCTCCCTTCCCTGCCCTTCAGTTTACACAGCTGTTCTGTAAACGGAGGAGATGATACCAAATGCAATGCAAAGGGATTGGTAGCCTGTGGGCCATTTGATTCCACTCTGGTGCACACCAAGCATGGCTTGCCCACCACAACACATGAAAATGTTTACCCTTTCTGCAGATTTTGTCCTTGAGAAGATGTGTAGTGATGAGGATTGCGTTCATTATTTTCTTAATTAACCTGTACGAAAACTCTCTCATAGGGAAACTTGTGCCAGTTTTGCACATATAAAACCCAGCATATAGTCTTAACAATGAAAAAACCAGAGTGATAAAGACTAAATTATAGAGAAATAAAATGTATGTTATTATTAGTATAGCTTAATTTACTGTATTGTGAAAATGTTAAATAGGCCATACAATAATATGAGAATATATAAAATATAATATTTTCTTTCAGCTTATCTGAAGTGCTCTGTGCCTATTTTTGCACTCCAACGGTTTTACATCAAAAATCTACAGAAAAAAATATGCATTTTCATCTTCTATTAAAGTTGATGGAGCTGATGAAACTGATGAAGAAAGAAAAATTTATAAGTATGTGCTGATTTACTTATAGAGAAAAAATGAATGCCCCTTTTTGGGAAGCATGTTAATTTTTATACAACATCTGCTGAGAGAATAAACACGTCTTTTGTCTGACTCCTAGGAACTTCATCAACAGTGTTTATTGAGAAAATATTTGTTGCTGAATGAAATGGTGCATGACAAAAATTATGTTAGTACTTTGCATTTTTTTGGACATAGAGACTGCCTACTTTGGGGCACCATGGAGGGCAGGTGCATCTCAAAGTGTCTCAGATAAGCAGTGCTCTGAGGAAAGATGCTTAGGAATGCCAGGGTGAGCTCTGGCGGTCACCCTCTGCACACGGGTGCTGTGCTTGCCATCGGCCATCCCCATCACTAGGGCATGGCCTGCCCACCAATTACTGTGCTTCTGTCACTGTGGCAGTAAACCTCATTTATTTAGTAGCCGACCGACAGCAATGGAGGAGCACGGAGTAGCAGGGCAGCCCTTGCTGGCTCACCTTTTTGGGCCCCAGAGCCCAAGCATTGGAGGCGCTGAGACCTTCCCACGGAGCAGCTTTGACAGAGCGGTGGCTGCTGCCTGCTGCTTGCCAGCATCAGGCCCTGGCTTCATTTTGTTGTACAGGAGCTTGCTCTTGTGTGTGATTTTTCCAGATTCCTTCATTTCTCTAGTTATGCAGAGATCATCTTCCTGCTAGACATCCTCTGAAAGAAGATTTAAGAATAATCACATTTCCCTCTTATTTCTATTCTTTATTGTTTGTAGCAAATTCCTGTAGAAGATTTTGTGGAATATAGTACAGTCTGTTTACTTTTAATGTGTGGCAGTTTTGTATATGGAGCTATGTGGAAATTCATCATTTGTATTATCATCTCAATGAGCTGTTAGTGATGCCCACAGGAGTTTGCATGAGTTTTCTGAAAGGAGACCCCCACAAACTACACAACAAATTTTTTGAAAAGGAAAGAATAAGCAAATTTAGTGCCACTTATTTAAAAGCAATTTTCAGTGATAGTATATATTATGTATTTGCTTGTCCATTTGGGTCCAAATAATTCTCATACAAAAATGTACACTGGGAATTGCATCATAAGAACAGGGTCAAAGAAGCGCTACATTCTTGATCCAGAAGAATGTACCCACATATTCAATATTACAGGTGCAAAGACATCTACTGAAGGTAAAATCAAGATACTGAAAAAAATCTTTCCAGGATTTAGCCTTTATACAAATGTCTCTATTTGAAAGAAGCTAAAATATTATACAGTATGATGCTATCTTTTATTGAAGTCTAAAACTACTAACTGGTACTTTTTGGTTATATTTCATGCTGATAGGTCTGGGGAGCCTCTTCCAGCTGTTGGAGGTAGGCAGGATGGGAAGAAGGGCTCAGTTTTCGTGAAAAGTGTCTATGCAAGAGAAGTGGTGGTCACTTGTTGACTGGTGAAGAGAATGAGGCAGAGTCAACCACTTGGAGAAGCT
>NW_008237885.1:134265-171981 GCF_000691975.1 Corvus brachyrhynchos | reverse complement strand
TTTCCCTAAGACCTCAGAAAAGACCCACAGATGTCCACAGAAATCTTTCCTTTGCCCTTATCAGTAGGAAAAGTGAGCATGTGGCTCTGGGGGAGGAGGAGAGGGTATGGCTTTGATGGGTGCCAGTTTTGGGGTTTCTCTTCCTTTGGGTGAGCTCCATACAGGTTGAGCCAGCATGGGGATCAGGGTACGTGCCAAGGGCAGAAGCTGCCAAGGATGGAAAGTCCCATCTTTCCTGCAAGCAAAAGAGGCCCCTTGACACAGAGAGCACTGTCATGAGCACTGGGGCACAAAGGTGATTGAGAACCAAACGATGTCCATTCGATCACCTGCCTGGTGCTCAGCTGGGTGGAGGGAGGCACTTGGACCAGACTCCCAGGAATTTCACCAGAGTATTCCTCACCTCTATACTTAATATCTACCTGGCTAAGCTTTTCTGAGGCAGATAGTTATGATCACATTCTGTGTTCATCTGTCCTGGATGATTTGTTTATTTACCTTTCCCATGCTACACAAGTTTTACTGAAGGCATCCTGCCGGTTAACTAGTTGCAGGTGTCTTTTTGGTTTGTGTGGCTTCTGCCCTTGTAGCAAGGTGGCCAGAGGGAGCTGCAACTCAGGAGGCTGCATTTCATCCACAAGCAGATCTGCCATGGGGCAGGTGCAGGTGAGCCATGGCTTGGGAAAGGAGGGAGGTTGTGGATGCCAGAAAGGCACTTTGGCTTTCTGAAATTGATGGAAGAGTCATATCACATCAATTCTTTACTATCACTATATTTCTATGAAAACATACTAATTGTAGGAAATGCTGTCTCAAAATGTGTAATTTATATAGGTGTACCTCTCTAGAGATTTTTCCATTGAGGTATAATACTTCAATAATATATGTAAGAGGTATGAGATGCATTTTGAAGATGTAATACTTTCAACTCTATATTTTTTCCTATTGCAAGATGATTTATAGATTGGATACTTGAGAAAACCTTGTAAATGAGGCTGCTGGTTTATTTATTTATTTGTTTCATTTCAGCTGAGACAGATGGGATTCTCGGATCATGCACTGTTAAGCCTTCCTTTGGAATTCGCGCCACTGTGGCCACAGAGCCCAGATGGTGCTTAAATCTGTCATTTTTTAACAACCCGACTTTCTTAATTTTATATCCAAACACATTGAGCATTCGAAGTGATTAATTACTGTCCAGATATGTCTGTGCTGCAGCAATTTACTCGTGTGTGCCAAAGATCATTTCGTTTTGGAGTAAGTAGTTTGGTGAGGGCTGAGTGGGTGGCGAGAGACTCACCAGCAGACACTTTATGTTGGAGGTAGCAGTACGGTGCTCCTTGTATTGTCCTCCCATGGCAGCAGCTTAGCAAAAAGTTTCTGTAAGTAAAACAGAGTTTTTGTGCACATGGATATTTTACAGCTTCTGTGGGGAATTTTCACTATTGCATGTAAGTTTCAGTCTCACCAAATCTTCTATTTCCCATCAAAAGGGAATTTTTTGTTGCCTGACAAATGCCAACATTAATTTTTCAGGATTTTAACTCCAGACACTAGTGGCATGGCCAAGATTATAATGGCCAGGTATTTAGCAAGAGAAAGCTGAAGAGTTTTTGTCAAGAAGCAGACCTTGCTCCAGATGGTTTTGTTTGGGTTTTTTTTTAAGTGGTTATTCTTCTGGAGGAGTTTAAATATTATTTGCAAGTCCAACACTTAAAGTAATTTTCATTGGTGCATGGCAGGCTGCCATCAATTCTTCAGTTTTGGAAGTGAGGGAAGAGCTGATGCTGCATGGTCCATGCAGCTTTAGCTTTACAGCAGACATCAATATAGCCTGTCAAAATCCTTGAACACATGCCCTTTGACCAAGCACCATTAGGCAATGAGAAGGTTATTCTTGGATGTTACTGCATATTGTTTATTTGGTTGTGTGGGTTTGGTGCAGGTGGAAGTGGAGTTTCAGAAAACCCAGAGAAGTGGGAGCTTCCTCCAGCCTCAAGTCAACAAGGGTTTCTGGGACTTCTGTCCCTTTTGTGAAGGAATTGTAGTGCTCGTGCTATGTTAAACACCAGCAAAGCAAATGTCTAACTCTTTCCACGCGGGGGGACACTGGTCAGAGTCAGGCTGTGCCACTCCTTCATACAGTCTTTATACTTGCACAGTCTAAACTGTTAGCGCCGCTGTTTCGTGTCTCACCCATCATGCGCACCACTGCTGAGGGCCCCTTCATGCTCAAGAGCAATTTGCACTTATCTGAGGAGTAGAAGTTCAGCAGTGATGAATTTGGGCTCTTCTGAAAAACCTGGAGATGGAACTATTCCTCACCATATTAATACACTTTAAAAGGAGAGTGAGAGTGTAACCAGTCTGAATGTTCCCGTTTTGAAACGTACTGTAGCTTCTGTTATTTAACACACTGCTGTAGAAGGCTTTTGTTCCACAAGCACTACATCTTGGAATAGACATTTCCCTTGTTACATTTAAGTTGAATTTAATTACCATTAGTAATTACTGACTGGTGTCACTGTTGCAAAATTGGTAATTAATATTAAAAAGCAAGTGTATAGGATTAAAAAAGGAAAGCTCTTTGGAGGAGGGAGGTTCTTCACCTTTGAAGCCCGGCACTGCATCAGAGCATTGCTTCTGGAGCAGTGAACTTCACCTCTTTCACATCCAAATTTTCCTCCCATCTTCTAACACAGTCTAGGAGGTCTTACAGTAATTATATGAAGTCACAGCAATGCTTTGATTTTTTTTTTGTGGTTTATGATTTACTAACATGGGAGAAGGCTGAGCAGGCTCTAGTTTTTAAGAGGAGAGATTTATTGGCTTTCTGGGCAAGGAGTTCAAGTTACTGTGTGTTTCCTCACTCTCTTACTGTGATAGGAGTATCTAGCTGACATTTTTCAGACAGGCTGAGGGTTAGAAAGGGTTTTTTTCTGTCCTTTCTGGTTTGTACTCTGCCATGTACTGAGAAGTGCTTACAGTGACACCTTCTATAGCATTGAAATGTTTGGTTAAATTTTAATGCACGTTATAAACCTAAAGTTTATATAAAATGGACTGATAAGCCCTTAACCTAACCCTACTATAAAAAAACCTGCTCTCCTGGTTAGTATTAATCTTTTTTCTATTTTTGATTTTGATAAATAGTTCAACTTCATAGTGACTCCATAAGCTATTAAGAACATCAAATTAATGAAATGAAATAAAATCAAATTAATTAAATCTTCAGTTTCCATTAAGCGAATCCCAGCAGTGTGGTAGGAACTTACCCTTCACTAAGGAGGTTGCTCTTCCCAGGTTGCTCCTGGGTACCTAAGTTTCAGTAGCCCATTAAGTGCCTGTACTAATCAGCAGTCACTTCTGCACTTTCTGGGTGCCACTAAAATGTAATAATTGTAGTTCCTTAGACAATGGAAGTGACAGTTTTGTGATTTTTTTCCCTCTCTTTTATTTAATAGAAACACAGGCAAATTGTCATCTCTAGCTCCAATTCTATGCCTTAAGTTCCATGGGAAAGTCCTGATTTCCATTCCCTTAATTTCCAAGTAGTTATAGAAAATCATGATACTACAGAAGAAGTGCTACCAGGTGCGCATTTTTCAAAACACTTCAGGGCAATTTCACTCTGAAGGAAATTACTGCTCTTGACACATTAATATTGCATGTTTGGTTTTGACACAGAGATAACTTGGAATATCTCTACACCATCTTCCTTAAATCTTGTTAGCCAAAGAGTGACCTGGCATTGCTCACCACCTTCTGACACTTCAAATGCCTGTGTCTCCTTCTTGGTGTGTACCCCTTAGGAAATCCGGGGGTTTGATATGACTGCACAAAATATAGAAGTCCTTTGTAAAAGTAAAGTTTAAACCAGGTTATCAAATCAAAATCTCAAAACACAGTAAAAGGGATGAAACTCCCAAGATTTTGGTTCCTATTCACCTTTAAAAAAAACCACTCTTCACAGACTCACAGAATCACAGAATGGTTTGTGTTGGAAGGAACCTTAGTTCCATCTAGTTCCAACCCCCCCTGCCATGGGTAGGGACACTGTCTCCTAGACCAGGCCCTGAATACTTCCAGGGATGGGGCATCCACAGCTTCTCTGGGCAGCCTCTCACCACTCTCACAGAAAAGAGTCATCAGATTCATTTTATTTCAAATCTGTCAGCTCCTATCTTAGGTATTCAATGCTGAAGGACAATATTCCTAGCAAAATCTATGTTAGGCTATGACGCCATTTTCACCAGTCCTCTGTCAGGGCACCATATAAAACTTTAATGGGAAAAACTTCAAAACAATTTGCTTTTTTCTGGAGCATACTTTTGTCAGGAACAAAACATGGTGAGGAAAAAGGGTGCCCAGGGTACCTGCCCTGCCTAGGGCTCCTCTCTCCTTCCTCTGGGAGCACTTCTGCCCAACATCCCAAATGCTGGACTCTCCAGGATGCTGCTCTGATCGCAGAAAAAAGCTGTCTTTCACAAGTGAGTCTTTTAAACCTTTTGCTAATGAGTTCCCAAGTGCTTTTTGGCCATAGATATTAAAGCTTGTGTGTTTGCGATTTCCCTGGCAAGCTGCCGTTCGTAAAAAGGATATAGTGTTTTCTTGGTCCTTTGCCCAAAGTAATTTTGCAAGGAACTGTAAGTGCATTTAGTACATGTCATTCATTGGAGAGAAGTCATTGTAATTGCATTTGATCACAATCAGTTTATGGCTCTTTTATCATGTTTTCATGCTGCATATCTACTCAAACATCATAGCAAAACTTAATGGCTACTGTTTTACTTCTGCGTAAAACATTTTATGGCCTTTTTGTGCAGCAGACATTAGGTTTCAATCACCATTGCCCCATGGAGAGAGAAAAAAGTTGGATGAAGAACTATCAAAAGTCCTTAACTACATAAAATTTTATTTCAGGTCAACTTCCCATAAAAGATATTAAATGTATTTTGTGGTTTATTCTGCACGTTAACAATTTTAGAGGAGCTGCAATATTTTGGGGGAAGCAGTATGAAAGGGGGAAGTTAATTCACAGAAGATGTTTTACATTTGGGGTAGTTTTCCTTTATAAAAGGATGGATTTGAATGTGGAAGGGGTGGCTGGAGAGTGCTGCTGGTGCATTCTTGAAGTGGCTTTAAAAGCTCACTGTTGCCTCCACAAAATTCAGATTTCTGAAATTCTGCTGAGCCTTTTTAATCATTACTTTAAATTTTTGATGTTCCATTCATAAAACCCAGCACAATTCTCATGCCTTAAATTATATCTTTTGCTGCCTGAGTGCTGCCAAAGTTCCCAGCTGAAAAGTTTAATTAAAAGGGAAACTTTGACATGCTGCTGAGAAGATTAGTTCGCATTAGAATGGTGAGATAAAAGAAAATTTACTTCTAATCTAATTAACACCAATTAAAAGATGTAAAAGAATTTACGTCGGCCAATTGTTAATTATGCATCAATTTGCCTTTCCTGTGACAAAAAAAAGCAAAACATGACCTGTTTTGTTTTAGGATACCTATAGTGTGATGATATTGCCACAGTCATTTTTCATGTGAATTGGCTAAGATGGTAACACTTGCTTTGCATCATCCTAGTGCTTTGGTTTGTGTTCAAGACTTTGGCAGAAGGTTATTTCAGCTTAATTGGTCTGTAACTTGACAACTGTATGTAGGGATGATGGAAACACAAACAAAAATTCCAGTTTTACAGAAATCTATGCACGTATGTATCTGCTTCTTCTCTTTAAATGTATGTATGTGATAGTTTGGAGGTGTGAGAGGGGCATGCCTGTCCACTTCGAAGTTTTTCTGTGTATTTACACATGCTTTTATTTATCCTGATTCACATTTTTAAGATTATAGCTGGGATTGTCTGGTTATAAATATAGTTTATTCCATGTACCTTGGCTATGCTTTTATGAAGGATGCAGTATTTTGGGAGAACTGATGTGGCTAGTGAGCTTCTCAATTTGCTTCCAGGTGGAAGGCTGAAGGTATTTCATCTCTGTATGGAAGGCACTTGCTGCATGCTTAAAATGTTCTTTTCGGGGGGTTTTTTGCATTTGATTTTGTTCTATTTGTTTCTAGTTTTGCTTTTGCAGCTTTAAAATTTAAACAAGATGTAGAGTTCAGTATGAAGAAAAGACCCAGGGAAGACTAGGGACTAGAGAGTAAGTCCTATGAGGAGCATCTGAGGGAGCTGGGCTTGTTTAGTCTGGAGAAAAGGAGGCTCAGGGGAACCTCTACAACCACCTGAAAGGAGGCTGTAGCCAGGTGGGGTTGGCCTCTTCTCCCGGGCAGCAGGGGACAGGACAAGAGGAAATGGCCTCAGCCTGTGCCAGGGGAGGTTCAGGTTGAACATCAGGAGGAATTTCTTCACAGAAAGAGTTGTTAAACATTGGAATGGACTGCCCACAGAGGTGGTGGAGTCACCATTCCTGGAAGTACTCAAGAAATGACTGGACATGGCACTTAGTGCCATGGTCTAGTTGACAAGGTGATGATCAGTCAAAGGTTGGACTTGATAACCTCAGAGGTCTTTTCCAACCTAAATGATTCTGTGATTCTGTGACTAAGCTATTTACATTCTGTTAACTACTTTTATTTTTTTTGAGGTTATCATGTTACTATTTTTTATATAAAAGTACCAATTTTTGGTAACACGACCAGACAACAATTAGTTTATGACTTTGGTTGCTGCTTGTGCCATCAGTAACCTGGAGATAAATTTAATACAAATTTCCTGAATTCATGTTTACTTTATATCTTTCCTAAGGCTTTTACTCACTTTTACTTTTTCTATCTGTGAAGCTAATGGTGTAGATACAGTTTGCCTTCATGTGGCAAGTCTAACGGGGTTGTGAGGATGTCAAAGCTCCAAGCAGAAAGAAGGTTGTGCATGTCCAGAAACCATCTACAGAGGAGAGCAGGTGCATGCTGGGGTCTGAAAGAGCACTTGTGTCAACCTGCTTTAGGAGAGACGTATGGGAAGGGAATTTTATAGCCACTTTGTAAATTATGGGGACAAAAAAGGACAGGGATTATGTCAAAGGGAATAGAAATATTTGTGTTACAGTATTTCTTGCGATCAAACAGTATAGAGTTGTAACAATGTCTTAATTAAGAATTGCCGTGAATTTACCCAAATATAATACTCAAAAGCTTAAGTAATTCCTTACCACTGTAAAAATGTATCAAGTAACTCTTCTGTATGTCTTTGTGTTATGCCTTGCTGACCTGTTCTTTATGCTTTGTATTGCCTTTTGTGAAAAGCATCACAAAGGTTCTTTCTAAAGAAAACAAACCAGGAGCTAGAACATTAAGAGTATATTATATATTTGACCAATCACTTTTATAAAGTCTGATGCAAGTCTTTAATCTGAGATCCTTGGAGAATGCTTTAGTTTTTAATATTTCTGTGGCCTTCTCCAGGGGACTGAAAAATTACTTTGAAGTAACAAAGTGGTGCATGGAGTTTTAGCTGTGTGATTCCCATTAAAGTCAGTAGGAGCCAGGTAGCTAAAACTCAACACAACTATGAAAACACACTCCTTGTGCAGTGTTAAGTAGTAAAGCAATTCTGTAACATGGCAATGACATTTTACTGCATTTGCTGGCTTTATAGGTTCACTCAAGGCTTGCATTTTACTGAAGTTTTACTGTTCAGTGAAAATAATAAAAGAATATTCAAAAGCAGGTGTAGGCTATTCTAGTAAAAGGCACAGCTGTTGGGAAAAGTTGGCGAATTACCTATATTTTTAACGTAAAATGGCAAAATCTATTTTGCAAACTTTAGTTCATCACCTGCAGACTGGCCATGCTGCAAGCATCTGTTTGAGGTGCCTGAAAGTATTTTGCATACTCTCAGCCCAGAGCCAAAATCAGCTCTTGGTAACCAATGGTGCTGGTGGGTGATGAGGAACTCTCAGCTCAGCCATGCTCCTGTCCGAGGAGAAAGATGAACCAGTGCTTCCCAGCAGTACAGTCAGGCAAAGCAACCATCCAGAAGAGAAGCCTGATCTGATTCACTCAGTTTCTCTCTGAAATATTCTACATTTGTTGAATACTTCTGCAGAATAAGCATTCATTCAATCTTTGAACCTCAGCAAAGGCAGAGCATTTGGGGGGGTTAGTGCTTTTTTTTTTTTTCCAAACCTTCAGGGTGGTGGGAACCTCCAAGAAGGCAAAGTGTTTTCTATTTCATGTTGTTTCATCTCTGGACCAGGAAGACAAGACTTTCTGTGGAAATTACAGCCATTTTCAAGACTTTCAACTGGAAATTCCAGTATTTAGGGGTTGTCCTGAGGATTTGTGCTGGATAGGTCTCAAGGAAGTCTGTCACCACATTTTAATCATTGTCACCAGTTTCCAGTAGTGTGGCTTTACTTTCGGTTCATGCACTAAGATTTTTAGGTTTGTTTGCAAAGATCTCCATATGTGGTATTTTATATGAACTTCTGGTTATACTCCAAACCCTGCTGCAGTAAGTTTCATCCTGTATAAAACCTGTATATATTATTTTGCGTTAACCATGATAATCTGTCCTACCTTTTTTTCTAGGAAAGGCAACACATGAAATCAGAGGTATTGGTTATTCTCATTAATTACCTTTTAGCTCTTCTTGATTTGCAAGTGCATGGCTTGATTCCAAATTATAAAATCCAATTGCTCCATGTAATGTTGGTTTTTTTTCCTCTGGAGCTACATTCAGAAATCCGTAGGGTTGTCCTACACCAAGGGCCATTTAGAAATAATTGATAATACAGTAGAGCATCAACAATGCTTGAGAAATGAGAGCATCACAGTCTGTAAGCAAAATACAATTCCAAATATTTCTGCTGAGGTTATATTTTCTTTGGCTGCTACTTTACAAGAAAAGCAACTGTCAAGAGGAGCTGGCAATCAGAGCTCCATTCATCTCCTTGGACACTGGCTTTGTCCATGCTGACCTTTGTCCAGTTTGAGGTACCTGGAACCAGCACATCTCCTTTGCTTTCTAGTGTCCAAAATGAAAACACCCCCTGAAATGTCACAACATAATCAAGTTAAGTGCCGATGAAGTTTAATTTACACCATTGTGAGGCAAGAAGTCAGCTGTTCTACACATCTTTCCTAAAATCAGAAAGGAGGATTTAAAGCTTCCAAATCTTGCATTTCACAGCAACGTTCAGTAACCATCTGGACAGCCTTCTAATGACATTGCTACCTGGGCCTGCCATGCCCTCCTGATCAAGGAGCAGAGCTGTCTGCCAGTGCTGCTGGCTGGGATGTGCTCCTTGGTGCAGTGTTATTTCACAGATGCTGCTTCTGAGAGGAGTCCTCCAAGTTTCAAGAGATGAGTGGAATACCTGATGAGGCCTATTGTCACAAAAGGTAGTTGAGGAAAAAAACTTATAGCTAGCTTATCTGTTTCATAAGAAGCACTGAAAAATCAAAATCAATTACTCCAGAATCTCGGGGCCTGAGTTCATCTCTGACTGAGATGGCAACAGCCTACAATACTCAAAAGATACATCTAACATTAATATCTGACTACAGCTTCTGATATGCTGACATTTGCATTTTCACCCCAAAATTGTGAAATGTGCATAATGCATCACATTACCTCAATAATACTGCAATTTTTATGCAGCGGGGAAAGTGTATTTATAGTGTTCAAGTTATAGCGTATCACGTTTTATAGCATCAAGTGTTTTGTCATTCACACCATCATTTCAGCTTTTCTCAGGCTGACTGAAAAATTTCCAGAATTAAGTAACATGGAAAATAGCAGGTAGTGTCTGTATGTCCTTCATTCCCAAATTTTCATTGTGTGACTCTCAGCACAGTTTACCAGGATCTCCCCTAGTGTCTCCCCTAGTGGTTTTTCACAAAAAAGTAGTGGTAATTAATCTCTAATATGGGCATAGAGATCCCAGAAGCTACTGTCTACAGGATACAAAATGACCCAAAGCACAAACTGCAGAGACAAAAAAATCTGTGTCGAAGAGGGGTTTTGCAGCACTTCTGTTTTGAAACAGGACTCTGCATTTGACAGTCACAGTGTTGACTTCCGTGGGTCCATCGTTTATGTGAAATAGATCTTCTGAGCTTTCTTGAGGGTTTTTTTAAATACCATTTTCAGACCTTTTGAAAACACCATAATGATGAAATACTGCCTCATGCTATAGGAACCAAGCACAAGGCCAAGGACATCCTCAGTTTTCCTCCTCTGCTACCCCAGGCACGTTTATACTGACCTGTTGGGAAATGTATATTGACATTTCATACTTCATGACAATACAAAGTAACTCTTCTCGTATGGTTAATATAAACTGATATTTCTGTAATTTTATAACGACACAGTGTATGAAACTGTATTTTCATGTTTAATTCAATTACTAGAAAAATCTTCTTTGATTTGCAATACATAGCAAGCATCTGAAAAACAGAAGAAATAATGGTATCATTACATTAGCTTTGTTAGACTTTTCAGGCTTACAGATGTAAATAGACTATGATTTTATTTAATAGACTATTATTTTATCATTCATTTCTCTTTAATTAAGAAATATTTTGAAGTATGCAGAGACTGAATTGAACTTTCATTACATACCTGGTCAGGGATCAGTGTAATGATTCTTTAAGCAGTTTGAAAAAAAAAATACTCATTGAAGACTTGTTAAGTCGTGTGAGAATATGCATTAAATGCTTATCTCTCCTGTGGGTATGTAGGTATCAGCTACTTAGTTTACTGTGTGAGGTTTAATGCTTTTCTTCTAATTTCTAATGAACTTTACCACCAGACTACTTGATCATGACTAAGCCTATGAACAATGCAAATGGAATTGCCCCCTGATGGTGAGGAATGGGGCCCAGATGGCCCTTAAAAGGTGATAATTAGGAAATATAGCATATCTGAGTAGCTAGAAAGAGAGAAATTTGTTGAAGACAGTCAATCTGTTTGAAGCAATGGTCTTTCCCTTAATTATATGGATTTTCATTTAAAGCTGCTTTAAAGTAAATTTTCCCAGAAAATTTTATTTGCAACTGGAAACTAGAAACCACTGATTCTGTTTCTCCCTGTTTTAAATTCTCTGAGGAATCTTTCCATGTCGTGTTGTCTTCAAAATATAAGTGACAGGCTGGATGTGCATGTTGTGGCATATTTTGGGTTGTAGGTATTCTTCTGCTGCAAAATAGCAGAGATATAGATATTGGTATGTTGTAAAACATATGTATTACCGGAATTCAACTGTAAACTCTGCTGGATGAGGATTTACTTTCTTCTAGAAAGATTTGTCACTGTTTTGAGTGTTTCATTGCCTTTTGGGGATTTCATAAAAGCTCGGATTTTTATTTCTCAATTTAACTTGATAACTTTATTAAAACACTATAATTTGGACATAATTGTTGCTTTATATTATGGCTCAGATGCTAATGAAACAGTACCACAAGTCATTTAAGGCTTTCCACTGTAGCTCTCCTTTTACAGCTACCTTATGAAACGAGGTTTTATGTTGATTGTATTTGCTGTGTTGTGAGAAAAATGCCTGTGGGGAAGGGACATCCATGTTGCTAGCTTCTGGGAGGATGCTGCGGGGGAGAGGGTCAAGTTCCCCGTCAATCCACTACTGTTAATTTTCTACATTCAATAAACTCTGTCCCTGAGAGTGATGTGACTCAAGCACATATCAGAATTTCAGAAAACAGGTAAATAGATATAAAGGGAAAGCCATATCACAGGTATTGGTTTCTTTAACATACATCTTGACTTGAATTCAAGTGTTGGACGGAAGCCTGTGGTAAGTGTTTAGCAGTAAAATCTGTTGGGATGGCCTGCTTGTCCCGGGCTGACATCATGATTCACCATGTGAGAAATAATTCTTCAATACAAAGGTTTGGAGCCTTGCAGGCTGTTTTATTGCTGTGAGAGGGGAAAGACCTGCTGACAGACTAGAGAAGGTGATCCAGGAGGATTCTTTTGTCCCATACAATTTTTAATTCTGTCTCATATTTTGTGTTTTAGGAAACAATACCATGTTCTGACCCTGTCACATTGAAATGGAAATACAGGGCTCAGCAGTCACTGTATTGCCTGGGCCCCAAAGGGCTCTGATCGTCATTGCCTGTGTTACCCTCCCTTATGTTATGTATTGTCTTTGGTTTCTAAATGGTGAATTGGATCACTGAAAGGTCAAGTTTCTAGATCTTTAAATATCAGTGCATTACTAGTTCTTCTTCTGCTGGAGCACCCTCTTGCTAGGAACCAAAATCTAATGCTAAAGAAAAGCCAGCCTGAGAGGAAAGCTACGGGGAAATGTTTTCTCTTGATTTTCTTATTTCCAGGTCTAAGGTAGTCTAGTGCATAGGATGATATCTACATTCAGTTATCGCTTCTGTGTCTGGAAGTCTTACTGCAGAAAGTAAAAATATTTCCAAGACTTTTAATACTCTTGTTTGATGACACAGATAATATTAAATGGCAATATTAGTATGAATTGCAATTAAAAAATAGTCTTTGTTGTCAGTTTGTGGTAAGTTAATCTGACATTGTTGTAATATATCTGTAAGTTGCTCCTCAGGCTGAGTTCCAAGATTTTTTTTTTTTTAATTAAGAATTTTGAAGCATGACAGCAAAGTTTGCAAAATTCTCATTTTTAGGAGAGTTTTAAAACTATTAACTATTGCATAGAAAATAATGTCAATTATTAAGAATAGGTCTGGCTGGCAGTATTTAAATTCACATGAATACAATTTTAGGAGACATGTGACTACTTAAGTGCCAAAAAAGTACCAGCTCTAAGTGTGTGTGTGGGCAGAAATTGTAAATAACACAGCAGATTTTGTCCTCCCTACCTCACATATCACATCATACTGTAAATAAAAGTGTAATTTCAGCAAGGCCTGTGGGATTCACAATATGCCTGACCCAGGAGTGGTCCAGACACAGAACCCACCAATCAGCATCCATGTCTACAGTCAGATCCAGCATGCAAGTGAGAGCAGTCATAGTGAGAATTGCCTGTGGTCTTGCATAATTTAGATGATTTTGTGGGTGTTGGAATAGCACTGCATATTTGGATTAAAGCAGTTTAGCAAACACACAAAAGAGGTTCTTGTTCTTCTTGAGTGTGAATTTTCCGCATGCTCAGCTTCATGTCCATCTGAAGCAAGCAGCAAGCAGATAGAGTTAAAGGCGTGTAAACAGAAAGCAAAGGAGACAGACAGTTGGTGTCTGACCTAAGAAGCTGTTTGCCTGTTCATCAGTTCCAGAAGTGACTTTCCTTTCGACAAGTCATGTGGTTATCTTCCTACCTTTCCTTCCTTACGTGCTGCCTACTCCAAAAAGCTGTGCCTTGTTCCCTGCCATAAGGGAAAGCTTTGCTGCCACCCCATTCTGTCTCCCAAGTCTCCTGAGTGCTGAATTTCTTTTTGTTCTGTCTATTTTAAGCCAGCTAAGCAAATCTCATCTGCTAGGCATGCTTGCACTGCTTCCCAGTGTTTCTGTAGGGGCAACATTTTGGGTTCCCTTCTGCTTTGAATGGAATAGTTGGGGTTATTCTGCTGCTCTTTTGCAGCTGGTTTAAAAAAAAAAAAAAAAAAGAAAGAAAAAGAAGAGAGACTCTTACTGCCATTAATGTTATTTGTTATTCAAAAGGTGGTTTTAGTCTCTCTGTCCATCCCAGCCTACAAAAAAACTTCCAGAACGTTCCAGATTCTGTCATTTAACAAGTAATTTATTGTAAGGTTAATTTTACATGGCAGGAAGGAGAAGTCAGAGGTGGAGGGTTACTCATGGTGCTCTGATGTGATTCAGTGTGCTTGCTCTGTTTATTATAATTGATTGGGAATGGTTAAAGTACCTAACAGCTGCCTACTATATTGTGCTGATATTTATATGGTACTTTTATATTCTGTCTGAAACCATAAGCACAAAGGGTTTCTAAAGAATTAATATAAAACTTGCTTGTAAAATTCCAAGGTTTATAGCACGATTCGTTTGGTGCAGACCTATTTGTTTTATGTGGGTGGATGCTACTTAACTGCACAATCCTTTTCCATGTTTCTCTCATACAGAAAAACTTCAGGTTTTCAAAAGCTTAAAACATTTTATCTTGCTGAGACAAGCCTAACATCTTTTTGTAAGGAATTATTTCTAAAGGACATGATGGGTATACATGCAAGATTAATGTGGCACAGATATCCTGAAGTACTTTAAATCACTTGGGTAACCAGTGGCCACTTTTCCCTAGCACTTGAGACCTTTTGTTTAGGATTAACTCTTTAGAAGCTTGCTTCTTTCTCCTTTCCAACAGAAAGCACCATGGCTTGATCCAGGACATGATACCAGTGCAAACTGGCTCAGGACCATCTTTTCCCTTTATCCAGTGACCACACTTGTCATGAGACAGGCCTCTTCTGATACTTGCTCCAAAGCTGAAGTTTTGATTTCGTGTGTTTTATACCTACCCCTGGGTTTGGGGCTCCTGGTTTCCTGCTCTGGTTGGGGCAAACAACAAGCTCTTTTCCTCATGAGCCTGTGACCATTGCAAGACTTTGTACCACCTCCATCCAGCTGCACTGGCCTTTTGTTGAAAAAGCACAAGAAGTTGGGGGAAAACCTGCAGCTCTTTTAGGTGTTGGCAAACCTGAATGTTGCAAATACTTCTTCTGGAGCCTCTCCCACTACTACTGTGGTCACTTCTCCAATTTCAGTGACTTTCTGGGAGCCACTGGTTTCAGTCCCATAAAAAGAGAGCAGGCATATTAATCCCAAGTCAGTAGCTTTTCTAAGGGCAAAGGAGGTGTGATGTGAATTTTTTCCAAGTCCCTTCTTACTGCAGGAGGCACTGGGGCTGTCCTGGTCATTTCCACCTCTTGGAAGGCTGGTCTTTCCCCAACCCATAGGCTCTTGGAACTTGCCTTGCCTTCAGGATTGGTGTTTGTTTGTGGAAGAATTGCAACAGGTGGGCCAGACCTGCCCCATGACAAACTGAGCATGGCTGAGAAGCAGGTCTGCTTGGAGCTGTGTGTGGCACTGAGCATTAATCCTACCTGATGCTGTAACCCCACTCAGTTGCCTTGCTTTGGTGTTGTGCCTGCTGGAGCACTTGAGTCTCTTAATTTCCTCCGTGAATGAGGTTTCAATGAATTTGCACCTGAAACATTAAAACTCAAGAGATTTTAGCACGTGTAATAATAATGTTAAGAGTATTCTGGCTTTGAACTGTGGGGTTCCCACATTTCCAAAGTTTTCTCTGCAATCAGTGTGTCCTGAGATTTACCCCCTTTTAAAAATTGTCATGTAGGTCTATGACTCTCAGAAAGGAAGGGTGAACAAAAACCAGCATACCATGTTTTATAATGCTTATAAATCCCAAGGGCACAGTTGGCATACTGTATGGTGACAAAAATGAGAACAGGCAAATACCCATATGAGTGTGGTTATTTGTGGCCATTTTCTCTTCATGGGCTGGATTTGGTTTTAATGACTGCATCAGTGTGGCAAGATCATCCCTGCCTCTTCCCACCCTTCCCACCTACCCCCTCTCCCGATCCAGATGTTATTACACAATGTTAAACATATGCTTTCCTGGATATTTGCAAAAGAATAGGAAGATTACCTTATTTTCATGTCTATAGCCTGAATCACAGATAACTTGTGCCCTGTTAGAAGTACTTAAAAATAAGGCTGTGGTTAATCTGCACCCACAGAAAACCTGTATTAAATAAAGAGGCAGAAGCAGGGTGGGATTAGAGAAAGGAAGGACTAATTGGTCGCACAGAAGGAAATCTTGGGCAAGTGGAGGAAGAGCGAACTCCCAATCACATGCATTGTCCTTATTTTGTTTAGTTTTGTATTTGAAGAGCTAACCCATGGATTGCAGACATGAAAATCAGAGACTAGGAATTTGTGGTTTGAGTAAGCAGCAAAGCTGCCTGCTTTAACACAGAGCTCCGTAGTGGGATATAAGGATTGTCTTCACTGGGAAAAGCAGTTTTGAGTTCAGGTAGCTAATATACATCTGCTGTGCTCAGGTAAAAACACAGTGAAGACGAGGCACTTGGGTTTTGTTCTGAGGTCGTACCCTGACTCCACATGGAGTTAACCTTCTGACAAAAATGAAGTACCTAGTTTCCACTGTCTTTCTACCTGCCAATATCTGCCATGCACAAGTGGGGGGAAAAAAAAGGCAAGCTGCTTTTTTATCAGGGAGAAGCCTGAGGTGATGGAATCCTGAGCCTTACAGAAATATAAATGACCAGGCTTTGATTCCTGCAGAAGGTTTAAGGCTGATTATTTTAAGAACCGTTGAAACCTGAAGCCGCAGCCCTCTGATTACAGTCCTAGTCTGTATTTGACATAGTGCAGTAATGATTTCTAACATCTATTTTAGTTTGGATTTAGGGAGAGAGAGGCAACCTACATTGAAGTATATTACCATGCTCTGACTTGTGTGCATTGTGTAGGAGGTTTAAGTCAGATTATTTTAAGAACTCAACAAGCCTGAAACAGCATTTTTATGATTATAGCTTTCCATCTCCCCCCTCCTCCCGCATCCTTTCCACCCAGAGCAGTAGTGAATTCTAACATCTCTTTTAGCTGGCTTTAGAGCGGAGCCAGCCTACACTGAATTGGCCTCTTTTGATGCTACAGTATTGACTGAGGGGAGGGACAGATGGAACAAAAATCCTAATTGCCCAAACTTACAATAGGTTCCCAGCAGCAGCCACCACAAAAGAAATGTTAATGCAGTAAAAGGTAAATGGAAGGAAGCTAAACCCAACTTGTGGACAATTCAAAACCTACATCAATTTATTTTAAACTGCTTCCTGCAGTTTGTGAACACCTTCCTTGTCATAGTAGAATTATATTTGTTTTTACATTAGTCACTGCTCTGCAGAAGTCTTATCGTGCTTCTGCAATTTGTAAAGTAACTGGAAAATGTCATCTGGGATGAGGAACAAATGACTTCCTATGGTCCAGGCCAACTCTCTTGAAGTTATTTTTTGCAAATGGTCAACTTCCCTTGCATAGTCTTCACAGCTGCAGCTGAACACTATCTTTTCTAGCAGTGAGAGTTGAGGGTATCTGCAAGCACAACAGATGGCAGTAGTATTTTGATGCTTCAGCCACAAAATGAGGGGGCAAAATGTCATTACTCATCCATCTATCTATCTATCTATCTATCTCACAACAATTCTACTAATATGTAATTCATCACATTTATATTTGCTATGTTTTGTGTTCCATTTCTATTTTCTGATACCCTTACCTGTACATTTGCCTTTTAAAATTTAGATCCTGGGGATGATGTTGCAATTAAGAGCATGCTGTAAACTGAAGAGTGCATTGCAAGAAACCTGTGTCCCTGTTCCATGCCTTGAAAAATTTCCCCTCATTAAGCAGATTTTAAGAGTTAGTTTCTTTGAATGACCATAATTGCCCTTTTTAATAATGGGTACAACTGAGCTTTGCTGGTTCTTAGACTTCCAAACGAGGCATTAGTTCAAGATACAACTTCAACATGCTTTTTCCTGGAATATAAAGGATTGATGCCTTTTCTTGGTCTTAAAATCAAGAGGCATACACGGTTAGAAGGGGAAAAGGGATTTTACCCTGGTATTTATTCTTAAGGATCCTTAGGTGTACACGTCCAGGTCATATGCATCGAGATGTACCCCGCCGAGTCTTTCCCTGTGTCTCTGTGTCTCTTTCCTCCCGTGTGTCTTTCCCTCCAACATTGGGTATAACATTATAGGCTTTACTAATTAGCATATCTATCAAAGATTCCCCAGTGAGAGGTTCAAGTGAGCCCCCCCTCCCCAAGGAACCTTCCCCTGGATGGTTCTATCTTGGTTTACAGAATGTGTTCTGGAGAGGACCTTGGGGTTTGGGCACACTGATCCTTAGCTACGAAGCTTCTAAAATGTTTAGTCTCTTAGCTTAACAAACAAGTCCAAGAATGTAGGCAAAAAGCACTAGGAATACAGAAGCTGTAAAAAGGTATAACAGGGGTATAAAAGAAAAGGCAAAAATCTTCATGGCATCAGGATCTGTAATCACAGAGCAAGCCCCCTTGTGTTTGACCAAATATTTATTATTTGGGAAGATGATTCATTCTCTAAAGAGACATCAGTCATAAGTAATTAATATGTAATTTTCTTAACTTGTATTTGGGATGATTTTCACAGACTCTCTGGAGTCCACTGTTCTACAGTTGATGGATACCTGCAATTACACTCTCAGGAAAAGCAAATACTACTGTCCTTTAGAATTAAAGTATGGTGGGAACTGATACATATTTAGCCCAGAAGATTTGAAATTTTTTTTCCACCTGTTAATGAAAATCGTTAATGAAAAGCAGTAAGTTTACAAGGACCATGACTGCAAGATAAATCCTGACGTGACTGGCTCAGTACCTTAATGAATTTGGCAGTCAGGTTCCTCCCCTTGCTTTCTCATGACCACACATGTCACAGCAGCAAAGTCTCTCACATGGACAAGAGCAGAGGACAAAGCCCTCGGCCACTGGGCAAGGAAGAAGAAAGTTATTAATGTGGTTTCATATTTAATCAGAAGCTGTCTTAGTTGCCAGACATACAATTTAAAGGACTCTGCCGTCATGATAGTTTTCTAAGAAAAATGAACCTCTCAGATGCAGCTGTATTTGTCCAGCCATGGAGTCATGTTCAGTGACGTGGTTGGTGTGTCCCTGCTCCTCTGCACCCAGAAGGAGGCAGTCAGAGTCTTGGAGATGAAGCAAGAGATGCCTTCCCTTTTGCTGGTTATTAATGTGAACATGCTTACATGAACATACATGTATGATGATCCTTGCTTTTATTGCACAAAACCCCCCCAAAGTTATCTATATGGTTTGACATTATTCCTCATGCAGCTCCAGCTGGGTTCAAGATTTACATTTTAATTATAGAGCACTTTTTCCTACTTCTGCCTGATTATTAACCCCTTCTTTGCCTGGCACATGCACAACTAGTGGGAACACTGTGAAAACTGTTCCTGAGGTCCAGTACCTGAGGTCCCTGGGGATATGCATCTGATGCTACATAGAGGTCACTAGCAGAAACATCTCCCCTTCTCCCATTTGCCTTTCTGCCTCCTTTTCCAGGTGACAAAGAGTGAAACTTGGGTTCTTGTGAGCCAAATTACTTCCATCCTGTAGCAGCCCACTATTGTGGGGCACTTGGTTTCAGTGCCTGGCAGCAGTGTCGCTCCCTAGTCCCCTCCACAGTAACAATTCAAGGTCTGTATGTTTAGTTATAAAAGTCAAAGGTTAAGTGATTTGGGAATAAAATGTCACTTAATGCGACAGAAACACGACAGAACTGAACCCGCTGAGGCTTGCGTTACTCCTGGGGTTTTCTTTTTGCTTGCAGGCTCAGTGTTAAGTAATTTTATTAACTGAGGAGGGGGAAACATATTATTCGCTAACATTTTTATCCTCGTTGCAAAATTTATTGCGTGCTGCTTCATAAGGTTTTGAAAGCAACACAATTGTGAAGGCGAGGAAAGTAAAACTGAAACATGTTTGAGTTTTGGGGGTTGTTTTTTTTTTCTTGGAGGTGTTATTTAAAACATTGTGTGATTAGATAAAAGATTAATTGTTGCTTGTGGCTAAACAGATGATAAATTTAAAAATTATATTATTACAGTGTGTCAGCATAAAAGCTCTGTGTCCCAAGTGTGTCGCCTTTTTATGTTTCTGTTGACAAGGTTCACATTTTATAGCACGCTACCAGAAAGTGTTGACACATATTCAGATCACTGATTAAATGTTTTAAAAACGTGCCACTCAGAAACTAACCCTGATGGTCTTGGAGACCGGCATTTTAGGCATCTGAATGCATTTCCCTTCATCATTTAGGCTGTAACACAGTGAGCAGTATTAATTAAAATTTGTTTTTTTCTTACACTGCAGTACATTACTTAGGAACAGAGCAATTTATAATATATTTTTAGGCACATATTTTTATGGTTGTCTTTAATATGGTGTCAAAATTACATGTTAAATAGCTATTCAGAAAGATACTTAGACACTGAAATGGGGGAAAAAATCATCTTTCTCATGTAGGAATTTGTGGAAGTGTTTTTTGGTTTGGAGGTTTTTTTGCTTTTGCTTATTGCTAACACTTTGGTTTGTCTTTCTTGTAACCACTGAGAAATGTTAAAAAGTACAGCTCAGTGTGTTTGTAATTTCAAGCTGGAGATACTCTCCTTATTTTGAAGGTTTCACTTATGACTTGTTCCAAGTCCAATTTGCCACCTCAGACATTTTCTTCTGCATGGAGTTGCCTGCAGATGGTCAAACTTCTTCAGACCCACCATTCAGGTTTGCTCCAAAACTTTTTATTGTCTGGTCTCACAGGTTGCTGGGCAATTCCAATTCCCACTGCTTTCACAGAAGGGCTACTTCTTCCCACAGAAGACTCATAGGACAAAAAGCAAAACAAGTCTGAAAGCACAGCTTGGGATGTAGGTGGTTCCTCCCCAGACCTGCTCTATTTTGCAAATTCAGGGTTCTTTGTCATTTCTGCCCCCATTCATTTTCTGTTCTTGGAAACCAAGTGGGGCTTGCAGGGATAGCAAAGGTGCATTATTACTTGATTGTAAAAGTCCCACCTGTGGGCTGTCGTGTGTTTGAGCCTCTGGAGCCTGAGCCTAGCATGTGAATCCCAGCTCTTGCTCCGGGCAGCAGCTTCTGGATAGCTTCTTCACTGTCTGTCCTTCAATAGAAAATAATTAATCCTCATTAGAAAAGCATTAATTTTCATTTGAGATAGGCTGTGAAACTTAACTTGATATTTTCTACTGGGTTTTTCTAAGGTTATGGAAGTATGAAACATGTTATCTATTAGTGTCCTTTCTCAGTGTTTGTGACTGCTATTTCTAGAGTGAAAAGTCTGGTCAAGTAAGAATATCTGGTTGGCAAATTACCTTGCTATTTCATGGAAAAGGAATGTTTAAAATACTATGAGCATATCTATAATTACCACATCTCTTGGTTCACTGGTAGATTTTATTGTGCCTATTATTGTCCATCAAACTCCATTCATATTATGAGTGCCATCTCTATTCTGTTTTATTATCTTGCAATAAAACTATTCAGAGATATTTTTGTCTTTATTCTGGAAAATACTACTAAAATTTTGTGCAAATTCGGGAGCTGACTAGCTAAGTGAAGAAGGAATTTTTAATTGCACTATTTAAAGCCTTTTGCATGCTTCATTTCCAAAATATCATGAAAGAAAGGTGCAGCTTCAACATCAGTTTCTAGTGAAAACTCCCTATAAATATTTCAAAATAAAAAATATCTGAAAGAAGTCTTCCTCCCGTCTTTATTAATTGAAATAACCTGTTTTGCGGCAGATAAGTTCTGTTTCTACATCTGTAAGCCCTGGAAAGCATCACATATATGCTCAAATAGAGCAGATGAAAGAGACCTATCAATCTCCCTTCTGCTCTTGTGGTGATGTTGACCTGTCTCTTGTTTTCCTTTCCTGTTATGCCACTGAGGAGCATTTTTCAAGTGTCTGGACTGTGATACACACCTATCCATGGGGCCATTGTGCAGCCACATGTACAACAAGTCCCTCTGGTCACCACCTCGTGAGAGCCACTCTTCTTGCTTTGCTCCTGCCATCTTGGGGCTGCCACCCTTCTGCTTGTCCTCTCTGCCAGCAGGAAAGTTGGTCGAGCTTGTACAACACAGGTTGGTAGTTGTGTATTAAAGAGAGAGAAATCATTACTTTCCTCAGGAAGGTAGTTCAGCCGATCCCTGAGACAGCAGTGATAAACCATTCCACAGGGAGCTGCCTCTTTGTCAACAGACTGCCTAAAGGGAACAGATAACTTGTGTAGGCTCAAGACCTGATAGTAGTTGACTGAAGAATATTAAAAGGCAAACTAACAAAATCAGTTAAATCAGTGAGGTTTTGATTTTGCTGAATTCAGAAGTGTCAATGTAATTCTTCCATAGTGCTCTGGAAAACCCTGCTCTGGCAGTCGGGTAAATGGCTGAGCACAGGGCACCTGAAGCAAACCCCTTGTTTGGTGAAGTGACATGACTGACACAGAAATGCAGGATCAGTGGGCTCAGCTTGGGGTTTCCCAAGATAAACAAGAAAGCATTGCTTCAATATTGGCTTAATTTATATTTTTGAAAAATTAAATACCTTCTGAGCAATAACAAATGGAGCCATCACAGCACTAACAGACATGAAAATGCATCCATTGCTCTGCTCACTACAAAAAAGCCTGCACCCAAACTCCCAGTTGGGTATTATTTCCTGGATTTACTACAAAAAGAACAATGCATGTTTATTAAAAACAGAGTGGCTTTTAGCAGCAGCAGTAGCTCCGCACACAATACACCAAAGCACAACAGGGGCCTTCTCCCGGCAATTGATGTGGAGAAGACCTTTGGCAGAGCAATATGGAAATTCGCATTCAGTGGCTTGATTAATTTGGAGTTTGGAAGCTACCTTCCCGAGATGGATGACAGTGGCTTATTAAATAAATAAATAAGGAGCAAGCTGAAGTCGCGCCAGCGTTCTAGCATCAGATTTATGTCATCTGCGCGGGCAGAAAAGGCCTTTGTGGCCGCTATTGTTCGGGCTGTCAGCGGAGGCCTTGGCAGCGGCCTTTTGTCAGGACTTGTGTCGGGGGTAATGACGGGGAGATGACGGCGGTTGGTCTGTTTGATGTAACCCAGTTTTATGGACGCCGGAGTTGGCATCCGCACACGCGGGCGGAAGAAAATAAGCGTGCCGGGGCACCGGGCCTGCCTGCCCTCTGCTCCCCTCCACAGAGCCGGCTGGCACCCGCACGGCTCCCTGCCCCCCAAGCCCGGGAGCGGGGGAGCCTGCGCGCGTGCTGTGGGAGTACCAGAAGCGAGCGGCGGGGTTCAGAGCACATGTGCCTAAAATTATGTGGAGGTACTTAAGAGTTGTCTGGTACAAATCAGAATAACGTGGTATATGATAGTAACCTGGCACAGTCAGGGTAGAAGCACGTAGGAATATTAGAAAAAATGCTGCACCACAAGTTATTGTATGACATTTTTAGAGGGGCGAAGGAGCTGTGATTTAACATATTTTCAGGAGAATAGATCTGCAATCCCTGTGGTTTTTGCTAAGATCTTTGTAATTTCAACTTGATGTTTTAATGTCTTACCCTAAAAAACAGAAGACTTTAAAAAGCAAAACTTTATTTGGAGTCCTGTGTGATTCATTTTCTCTACAGAAACATAAAAGAAGTTTATGTTGCTCTTGGGCGAGTCACTTAGCTCTTCCACACTAAACATGAAAAGTAGATAGAACACTGCAAGTCATCAAAAAATGTGAGCACACTGACCTAAAGGTGGGAGATAAAAAAACTCTCTCATTTTAGAACCAACTCTAAGAGCAACCCACTTTATTATGCCACAAAGCCAATATCATTGGGTAAAAAATTAAAGACTATTTGCACCCACTGGGAGTACCTGTCCAGTCTGAGCTCTGTGGCTGCAGATGAGTTTGCATGAGGACTGAACAGTTGCCATTCACATTGGAGCTCTCAGTTTTCAATTTGCAGGCAGAATGTGAAAGACAATTAAACTCCACTAATGCAGAACTAAATAACAGGAAACTTATTATAAAGACTTCTTGAACTTCCTACTTTGGAATTACTTTGGAGGCAAAAAGAGAACTGAGTTTGACAGTGAGAAAGACTCTTCATCCAGAAGCCCGTTTTTGGTGGAGGAAGGGGGGAGAGTGTTAGAACAAAGTAATCGAGATTCCTACTTAATTTGTGAATAGATTTTATATAAAGTTCTACAGTATTAAACAAAAAAACAAACAAATGAACAAACAGTAAGACTGGACAAACTCTTAGTGTCTCATGCCACTGCTAACTACACTCTAAAGAGATTTGCCAGGGTGGAATTACAGCACAGGAGTTTGCTATAAAATCCACTGGGCAGAATTTAATCTCCTTTGTATAATAATAATACAAAATCCATAAAAATACTGATCATTATTCTGGATTATGCCCAAACCTCAGTCTTTTTGGAAACAGGAGCGTTAGTTCTTTGTGTGTGCATGTAATGGAGAAAAGTGTTTTCTTGAATCAACTTACTTGCTCTTAAATTGGAGCAGAATGTAAAGAAGAAATACATTTTACTGGCTAGTATTGTCCCATTAGCTAAATGTATGCTCCAGCTGACCACTTTGCATGAGGATTTCAGAGCAATATTTGCTAAGGTCTGTGGTATAGATTTGGTATGAGCTGAGATCTGTAATAAAGTTATTTCATTTAAGAAACTTCACATTCTGTTCATCTTTATGTGACTGTCTGAGTTCTGTGTAAGCAATGCCAATTTGGTTTGAAAAACTGTAGACTGGTAAAACAGAATTGCTGTGGTAAGCTAAGAAGGCCTATACTACATGAAACATTTTAAAATTTAAGGGCTAAACATTATAGGTAACCATACAAGTCAATTTAGACTAAGCTGTGTAAATTCATGTTATATATCTAACTTTGGAAAGTATTCATGTTATATATCTTTAATTTTGGAATATATTTTAGTAGTATTATGTAGAATACTTTGTGTGACTTTTAAATAACTCCTGCAAACACACCATCAGGTTGTCAAAGTGGTTGATGTTTGCCTTGATGCAGTTTTCATCCGCAGCTGGCACAAGTTTTCATCCACAGTAACCTTCTGGAAAGAGAAGATCCTCTTCCCAAAGGTGGTTTTCACTTCCGTGTGACTTCAGTTGGTGAATTGAGAGTTTTGGGTATTTTGGAAGAAGCAGACCTCATTTTGCAGCATTTATCTACCCTAATTTACCCATGTAAAAAACCACAAAAACAACAAAAACCCAAAATTGTTTTTGAAGCATCCTTCTGCTGTACATGCTGTGACTTCTCATTATCTCTGAAGCTATTCTTGCATGTGCTCAGTTGTGAGTGCAGATTAGTATTAGACGATGACTTGAGGTGGTATTCAAAATGTTTTTAAAAAATTATGGCATATACCAAAAGTATGGTGCCTAGTTATGGTTTGCACTGAAAATAACACACCAAAAAGCTGGAATGTTACTTGGGATGAAACAAAGCCCATATTTTCATCTTGCAAAAGTATCAAGAACACCTTCTAACCCACTCAAATATTGCTCATTCACCACCACTGTAAAAATGAATATGGGCCAGGCAATCACTCTGATTGCCAGTGTAATGTTCAACACCTGCACACATTAGAGATTTTGTTTGGGTTTGGCAGGCTTTGGGTATACCATTGTCTGAAAGCCTCTGATTATCATTGATTTAGCCATGCAGACTCATAGCAAGAAAATGTATTTAAACAAGATAGCTCTCTTTAAATGTGTACCAGAAGTTAGCTAATGATATTTCTCTTTTTCCTATTCAGTCATGGAAATCAATGGGAGTTTTACCAGAGCAGTGTTTTAACATGAATGTTGGGCATGTGGATTTCTAAAATATTCTCTTGATAAAATGTTTGGGTTTGTTTCCTGCTCTTATATTAGCTATATGACTCTGGTGTCCTTCTATCAATCTTTTCAAATCTCCTTTTTTTCTCTCTATTTGACTACATTTCCTTTCATACAGTTTTATTCTGTAGGATTTACTCCTTTCTTGTTTGCTTGTTTGTAGCAAATAGTTCCAGTTGTGTTTCTTGAGGGACAGGAAGGATTTTTAGGCGTGGATCTGGTCCCCCAGGTACTGAGATCACCATTTCAGTTAAAGCCTGAATTCTCAAGCAGCCCTTAGAGTGCAGTCAGACATATATTCCAGGAAACCAAGTTTGTCTCACTAGCTGGCTGCAAAAACAGAACAAGGCTGTTACCTTGACATTTCCTTTGTAGTTTCCTGCACCCCTCTCATCTGGCCAATCTGATTGAGTTTTGTTAGAAAAAAAATTTAGCACCTTCTAAATGGTAAAATTTTTTTGCTAAATCTGTATTCCAGATTCTTGATGTTAAGGGACTAGAAGGAAAATTAAATTCCAAAACTCTTTGATCTATGCATTAAGATATCTCAAGACCCAAAAGCAAACAGAAATTCATGTAAAACTATGTCTGAGAAGCCATGACCACTGCAGGTGTGTACACCAACTAAGAAAAGATAACTCTGAATCGGAAAACTGTGTTTGTGTTAATACACTTGGAGATCTTTCTACCATTGTTTTGTAATATGCTGAAATGTTTTTTGCTTGTTTCTGAGCTAAGTTTCTGGGTCCTAACCAAATCTTCCAAAAAGAGAATGAAAAAGAGAGAAAATCTTTTCTGAGTATGCCCTGACCTATAAAAGCACCGCTCTGCAGGAGTTACAAATGGCTTTTTGGCTAAGTTCAGCAGCTGAAAGGGCCTCTACTTTTGTCTCCAGCTCTGACAATAGCTGTGGAGAAGAATGTCTTCTTTAAAATTTCTGGGGATCAAGCTGAACCTTCAGCTGCCAGAGTTTTGTCTCTCCTCTTCCCTGCATACCCCATCCCCTCCCCACCCCAACCCCCCAAAAAAATTAAAGGGCCTAATCCTGCTTTCATTGAAAAGGATTTAATTTTATCTCTTGTCAGTATCTTTTTTTTAGGTAGGCTCCTCTTTTGGGCTGCTGGAAGTATTTTTTAGGTTACTTTTTAGTAGACTTCTAGGCTAAAACCAGGTTTCGTATTTTACAGTACAATATATTATGTATAATGTACAAAATAGCTAAGGAAAGGAGACAAGATTTAATTTCTGTAGGAACTGTTTGAGTTTGATAATAAGCAATAGAAAGCTGGTGTTTTCTACATGGCTGCAGAGAGTGTGAGCTCCCCTATTATTGGTTGCAAGATTCCGTTTCAGGGCTATGGGCAGCTGACCCCCAGCACTGAGGATCCAGCACCAGCAGGCTCTCTGGAGTCAGATGAGTAAAGCAGTTATTCCAGGAAATGGCTGAGCTGTCAGCAGGTTTCCTTGTTTATTTCTTTAAAAAGGAGTGCCTCTGTGCCCACTATCTTTCTGATATTCCAGTGCTACCCCAGCTGCTCTGGCAGTGAGAGCTGGGCTCAGTCCCACCATCACCCTGACCAGGTTCAAACTCCAATAATGCCCAAGTTGTCCAGCTGTTTGCTGTTTTGATCAAGGATCCCTTATTCCTCCCATTGAAGCTCAGCACGAAAGAAATGCCAATGGCTTTTTATATGGCAGAAATGGACCTACGCCTCCATCTTCCCCAAAACAGCTGGTATCCTGGAGAGCAGGACCTCTCCGAATACACAGACAATAAGGAAGACCCAGGATCCCCTTCCCTGGGACAAACTCATATTCACAGTGACCTGCCCCTCCTTTTGTCCAGCCATATTTTAGGACAAAGAGGTGCCTGAGGGAGTTCATGCTGGACTGGAGATGTTCTGCAGTAGGGAGGGGGCCCATCAGAGCACACTTTGTTTCTCCATCCCTTGGTCCTCACAAAGAGCTGCGGAGGACTGAGGACATTGGAATACAATAGGAAGGGTTAAAAGCCTCCTTAATTGCAATTATCTTCAATTGCTAAGACAGAAGCCTTGTGAGGTAGCTGTAGCTTTTAAAGTGCGTGTTGTTAGGGTGACTTCTACAGTCAGTAAAGGGAGAGAGGCACATTGGGAGGGCAGATCTTCCAACCCAAAGATATCAGGCTTTTCCTTTGGGAATACCTGATTATCTTGGTTGATAAATAGGGATCACCTACACAAGTAATGCTTTAGATTACCTAGTGTGAGATTACCTAGGATGAAATCTACTCCTGAACTGGTAAATTACTTAAATTGAAAAAGTCATGATGCCACTGATAAGGTAGCAGTCCTGAAGCAGAAAAATCATTCTGCACCCAAAATAAGTCTCATGGTTATCTGATGAAAAAAAAGAAAAATTATCTGAAGATATGCGGATTTCCAAAGGACTACATCTCTGAATATGTATCTGTGAATTTGTAGAACTGCTAAAAAATATGTTACGCTTTGCAGAGGAATGTCAAATGGGCATCAAATTGACAGATTTTGAGAGAATTGTTACGAGGGACTAATGCCACTTTTGCTTTCCTTATTTGCATTTTTCATATCAAAAGCGCGGATCTTCAGTTTAACAGCTTCTGGGTTTTATTTTAAGGGGGAAAAGGACACATAGAGACTTCCAAGAGACTTACCTGGTAGCAACAACCATTTTGAGGAAAGGCTGTATTTGCTGGATACAGTGGAGTGTTACGTAGAAATGCTTAAATTACTTCTGAGTGAGCTAGCTCAGGAAGTCAGAGCAACATAATTGCATTAAGTGCTCTACTCAAGCTAATGTTTTTTTCTGCTTGTACCAGGACAGCTTTGATATGTCTGATGGCATTACATTAGGTGTGTCAACTTGCCTAATGCACAGAGTAATGCACGGTGCCTAAAGAGCTGGAAGACCAAGATAGGTGCTATGAAAGGAAGCAACTCGGTGCTTCAGACACTGTGTTACAAACTCGCTTTCCTACAGGAAACATCACGTGTGTGCTGTATAAAATCTATATAATCTATTTCATATAATGTCAGGCATAATGAAGGCCCTTAGAGTAGGATTAAATAAGAAAGAGAAAGGAACAAAAGTGGGGTCATTTGGCCTCCTAAGGCCCTTAAGGGATGGAAAACAAGTGTAACAATGTGATGATTGTAGCTCAAAGTTGTCTCCTCGGTGTGACACTGTTGTGGGGCTCCCTTGTATACCTACGAACTGTGGGATTTGCCTGTGCACTCCACTGAAGGCAGCCTTGGATGCGCCCGGCGCCACTCCAAAATCACAGCTCACTGGGATAAATTTAAGAGCAGAGAAACCCAGAGGATAATGCAGTCGTTTAACTGCCCTGCCTGGCTTGATGTATGAAGTGGATTCATGAGTAGTTCCCATAACATTTTGCTGGTGGTTTAATCATTACCAAGAGAAAAGCCTAAAGAATGCAGAGAACAGGACACCGCACTTGTGGGTTTTTTTCAGGGGTAGTGTTTTCTTCTGGTTTTAAGAAATGCATGTCTTTGATGAGATATGGCTGCAGGCTACCATTTTACATTTTATGGCTGCGGGCTACCATTTTACATTTTATGTCGGCTACCTTTTGTCAGCGGCTCATTATTGATGCTGTATTCTGTTTTAATTCACACTGCTCTGCTAATCAATTACAGCATTTATCCATTAATCAGGTGTTCTGCCAGGGTCAATAACTGCTTTGCAGTTTTGTGGAGTGTTGCGCGTTATCAACCAAGTAGCAACAGTCAGTGGATTAGTTTAGCACGGTGTTGTTTTCACAGGCTGGTGGACCTTCAGGGGAGTAAACACCTAGTGAGACTTCTGGCAATTATCTGGGTTTTTTGGATTCCTTGTCAAAAACCTCATCTGTTTGCAAAATTCGTCCTCACTGGTGGGTGTGCGAGAGCGAGTGCATGAATGCGTGCGCTCACGCATGTGAGCCTGCATGCACCCATGTGTGCCTGCCTTCCCCCATCTGTGTGTGTACAAATAGACGTAGGTACCCTGTAGCCTAAATATCCACCTTATAAAACGTGCCAGTTCAGCTCCATGGCTTGTAACAGCTATACTGGTGGTAAATCATCACGGGCATTAAAAGGTTTTTTTCATTTTAGCAAGTGGCATAGATAACAAGGGGGCAACACTTAATTGGACAGTTACAGTTTTGGTAGTTAAGTTACCGTCTATAATGATGGTAACAGGTTTCAATTATCTTTTTTATGACAGATGTACCAACATTTAATTGTTTCTCATCAAGTGTGGAAAGAAAAGACACTTCTGTAGATTTTTCAATTCTTCTACATGTCACTTAGCTGTCTGCACCATTGTTTGAGCTCCTTTCTCTCATCCTTTTTGCAGCAATGAGTTGTGTCATTCCCTCATGATCAGCACTTTTGTTGTCTTTGTTTTTTGCTGTACCTCAGAAGTCCATCTTTTCTTTCATCTCCTTCCCATTCATGCATGAGGGAACAGTTGTGCTCTGTTGTGGGGATGTTCCGCTGGATTTCAAACAGTAGGGTTTCTTTTTATTCTCTTCTAAGTAGTACAATGGGGCTGAATGTCTGTTGCAGAATGCACACACTAATATGCCAGGTTATTTGGTTTCTAAGAAGTCAATAAAAATGCTACATTTAGGTTCAGTACTTGGCTTGCTTTTTTTCTGCTGTTTGCCTTTCGGTCTTCAGTTATAAATCTGTTTGTTTGTTTCTGGTTGTAAAATATAATCCTTGATATTTAAATCCAAGCGTGGAATCAACAAACACTTAGGAAAAAATGTTACTGGCGATGGAGTATTTTCACACTAGCAGATTTGGCAGACTCTGTCTTCCCTGATAAGGAAGGGAAAATTGCCGCCAAATCTAATTAATGGGGTCTATAACAGGAAAGGAGAGAGAGAGAGTACAGGGTGGGGGGTAGATGCAATCAGGAGTTCATCTTGGCAAAACTTTCTTGTTTCTTGGAGACTTAGCTGGTCTTGCATTTAAGAAAAGGTAGCTTTAGTAGATTTCATTTTTAAGGATTTTTTTTTTGCTTGTGCATGTACTTAGTTTATAAACACTTGTTCAAAACCCATTTCAACGGCAAAAGGCTAAAGACATAAAAAGCTAGAGATATCTTCAGACACTTTGTTCTCATACTCAGGAACAATCTTCAAAATCCTTCTTAATGAGGTCATAAAAGAAAAAAAATCGAACAAGTGGTACTTGTGTACCTCTCTAGGATGTGTCATCGGGGTCACTTGCCACTAGGTTATCCTATTTAAAAAGGGATTGGGATAGTTCAATCAAGCATTGCATTAAGAGAGAGACTTTGATTAATTCCTTCTCTTCTCTATTGTGCTATAGATAATTTCAGTAAATTTGTGATACTTTCTTCTTAGTCAGTGTTGAGGCTTAGCGTTCTCAATGCGTCATGCTGAGTATTAGCATTTATTGGGCCTATTTGGCTGAAGTAAAGACGAGTGTAGGCTGCAGACAGCCCTCTAATCTTTGACAAGTGAGGCCATTCTTTCAACATTACCGTTATCTCAGGTCATAGAGAGAAAGTGTTCTCTTACAGATTTGCTGCAGGAACAAATATGGCATGTAAAGGAAGGGGAAGAAGAAAAAGTAAGTAGGCTGATGATTTATTACAGATTTCTTTTTAAAAAAATAGACATGACTTTTACGGAGAAAATTACTGTCTTGAATAACTTGATCGTTTTGTGACACAATGGGAGAGAATTGAAGGAAGGCAAAGCTGAGCCTTGTTACCAACTTGTGCCGTGACTAGAGACTTGAAATGCAGCAGAACTGCAACTCAGAACCCAGCTGTGATTGCGTTATTTCTATACTTCTTGAAATCTAACTTCTTTTTTTTCAAAGTGATTGGCTTTGGTGGGAAATTTCCTTTTTCATTTAATTCTCATTTAAAAAAAAAAAGAAAAAACCTCAAAGGACCTGTTTTGACGATGAAGAAATCATGTTCTGTCCTATTTCACAACTTAACATGCACTTTCTTCCATTTAAATACAGGTCTTTAGAATTTGCATGATATGTCTTTTATTCATTGCAAAAATTTCTCTCTTTATGTTGTTTGGTGTAATCTCCCTTCTCTTCCCTGGCTGATTTTGAAAATGTGTGCGATAGTTGCTCCGGAGATTCAAGGCCCTGTTGGGTATACACATATTTAGGCGCTCTTTAAAAAGTGGATTTTTGACCTGATAGACCGTAACGGCTCCCAGGGAGCCACTATGGTCATTGTGTAAATCCTTCTTAGTTTTCGGTTTACTCACTTGATATACCGTAACGGCTCTTAGGGCCGTTATGGTCTTTTGTGGTAATCCAGCTGCTGCACATGCGTGTGAAGCTTTTGTGCCTAAAAATCCTGGGGAAGTTTTGTTGGGAGCGTAGCAGGCACGTCCAGAATTGCTTCCTTTCTGGTGGGGTGGGATGAAATGGCTGGAGGAAAAAGTGGTGGCTCATCTTCCTTTCCCTGTGGCAGTTGTCAAAAACACTGGGGCACCTAAAGGACTAACATCCTGCCAAAAAATGTATACAAAAAAGCCTCAAAATGTACTGTCAGATGCTCAAAATATCACCTGAAAAGATTGATTTGATTCAAAATGTTCACAAGTGTGAAACAGCTGATTTTTATTTATGCAGTTGTTTCATGTATGTCTAAGATGTGTCGGGCTACTGCCCAGTGGGATTTTTGACAACTGAGTTATTGACCCTTGAAAATGGGGAGTTGTAAGTGAAAGGCTGATATAGTCGTAACTATAGCAACACTGTCAGTATTCCTGTAATTATTAACTTTTTTAAAATAAAAAAATTAAGAAGCTGTTTCTTTTCTTAAAGAAGCCTCTGTTACAAACTGATGATGCCACCATGGAGATGTGATATGTTGAAACAAAGCATGCCAACTAATTACTGAAATCATTAAAGTACTGAGAAAGTATCGAAAAGAACCAAACATCACTTGCATGTATGAATGAGGCCTATCGGTTCAAACGGTTCGTATGAGACAGAGATGGCAGACAGGTTTAGCCATCATTTTGTGCTGTGTAAAGCTGTTAGAAGGCTTCGTTTTCATTACTTGTGCAACTTTTCATGGAGTGCTTCCCTGAGAGAGTCTACATTTCTATTGAGGCTGCAGGCAGAGTTCAGACATTTATTTGGAGTTAATTCTCTGTTGTATGGGACCAAGTGATTTGACTGCAATGTGTGTGCCTGCTCTTAGCATGGAGAGCGGCTGTGACTCCCACAGATGCAGTTACACATGGGCTTCTTGACAGAGAGCACTTCAGGTTGTGATGCCAGTGGATTGTCAGAGCCTGTGCTACACCCTCCCTCTACTAAGAGTTGCCAGAGGTCACAGATCCCTATGCTGGCATGACTCGAAGCACATGTGAAACATATCTTCCTTGTACCACTTCCCATGATTTTCTCCCAACTCTTGCTCAGTGGTGGCCGTCAGCTGATGTGTTCCAGGTGGAGCACCTTCACAAAATGATGCTGCTGTTCTGGAGTAACCCTTCACCCCGACGGGGACACAGCCAAAGGCTGGCCTTCTCATCTGAGAATGGTTTTCCAGGGCTATATGCGTGCATGTTTCAAGGGGGAATCGAGGGGAGGGAAAGACTGTCATATTTAAGCAGGATGTCCTGAGCTGCAGCACACCTTCAGAACCCTCTTATGGTCTTCCAAGACTTGTCAAGTCACTGAAGCTTTTATTATTGGCCTAGAGTTTGTTTGCATTTTATAACCCACCTTCTCACAAGGATAAGAAATGTTTGTTCTGTATAAAACTTGTACACCTTAATATTTAACATAAGCACAAAACGGATTTAATACTGCCACAAATGACAGCAAGTCCTCTATTTTCTTATTCCTTAGGATCCAAACTATTGATAGTACTATATTTAATTGAGTTCTTTAATTCCTTCTGTTAAACAATCAGTTGCTATGCTTTCCTTAGCCAGGTTTTAGATAATGGCTTTTGTTTTTGCTTAGCCATCTGTCCCTGTATTAATTGTCCTTTTTCCCTAGCATTCACCCATAATTTTGGCAAACTGGTTCCTGAGGTTGGTCTAAATTCCTTTTGCTTCATTTTCTATTGTTGGACACTGTTACCTTTAGCATTTCACACATTTAATAGATGCAGTTCTGGCTACTGAAAGGAAGTTCAGTCACTTGCACCACGTTGCAGGGGAGCTGAAGTTTCTTTATTTTTATGCAACATTAAGTGCTGGCAAAACAATGTAGAGGCCTAAATTAAAATGATTGCTTGTGTGCAGGAAATCAGTGTGTAGGCCAAGTGAAAGCATTCTTCTGCTTTCTCTATGAAGTGAGGTGACAGGTCACAGTTAGAAGGTTTAGGAAGAGCTGCTTCTGAGATGAGCATTGAAGTTCCCATTTCATTTCCATTCTCTGCCCTGAACCATTGTGTTCTATGTGTTTTACACATCTTCTTCCCTGGTCTTTCACTGGAAGGCTCCTGAACCAGGCCCTGATTCAGAGTGGTGGTTAGTCAAGTCAAGATACTACAAGAGTGCTCAGACTCTTCACATTATGCTCAGCTACTTGGCTGAATCAAGATCCCACTCTCCTTTTTGCTTCCTCCTCTTCCTCCCCTGTATGCCCATCCTTGACTCCTCTTTCCACTGCTTTGTTCCTCAAAGACTTATGCCACTCTACCCCTGTTTTCCTTATTAACTCAGGGCTGGCTGCCCTGAGTTAATACATCTTCTCTGTCTCTGATACTGCATCAAGAGACTCCTCAGTCCCTGCTTCACTGATTCTTCCCTCGCCAAAATCTCCACTGACCTTGTCCTCTTCCTTTTTCTTCCTTTTTTTTTCTTTAAATTACATCTTCACCTTGCTCTTTTAATCTTGCCTTTGACCTTGTTTTCTTCAGACTTTCTAAGTGAATGCTCACCATGTCTCCCTTTTCGCGTCCCTAATTGATGGTGTGGTTTCTTTTCCATAGTCTCACCTCCTTTCCTTGTGCATCTCTCCCCCAGTCCTCCCTTGTCTTCTGTGGTGGCTTGATCAGAGGCATATCCTGGCAGAGTCTGCCTTGCCACTTGCACAAAACCAAAACTCATTCCTTCTTGTGATGCCCGGGGGCCATCTCACCAAGACCCTATGCATTTGTCACCCCTCTCCTGGCTGATTGGACCATCCTGCCTTGCTGTGTGCTGGCTGTTCAGGACTGCCTCTCATGCTTTGACTCATCTGTAGAGCTGCCTGCTGCATGTTGTCAGCTTCAGTTTTCATGTCTGTGGTGCCCAGGTCCTGGGCTTTCCTCATCTCATCATTCTGCCAGACCTGGCTTCTTGCAGCTTACAATTACCCTTTTATTCTCTTCCTCCTGTAGATGTTTTTTAGGCTTCTTCCTTACTGGCCCTCAAGCATGAGCACTCTTAAAAAGTTCTCCACGGTCTCTGTTTTCAAAGCCAGCCTAATGTTCCTTGTGGTAGGTTAAACATTGGTTTGTTGACTGCTGTTTCCAAGCAATGGAGAAGGTATAGAGAGTAATAAAAGTGTATTTTGAATCAAGATGTGAATGTCTAGTTAAGTAACAGGGTAATCAACATACTGCAGCCACCTGAAACCTTATTTGTCTCTCCAGCCTCTTTTATCTTCACTTCTCCATAATTCAATCTGTCCTGGTCTAGAATCCATCTTCTGTTTGCTTTCTTCATAACAGGAACATTTTTGCAGAGGTTAGAAAATAATGAAACAGAGTATTTGAAGATTAGTATAAATACAGCCACATGCAACTTAACTACTATTTATTTTTCATAATATAAGCCACAGAGGCATGAATAAATTTACTTACTAATAGTTATTATATCCTTTTTGTGGATCGAAATCTAACAACATCTTCCAAATGCTCAAGTTAGCATGTATGACTGTTTTCATGGTGGGAAAATAATTTCTGTTTTATTTGCTTAGGACAGGAACAGAGTCTGATTTTCAAAGGGCTCAGCTGTGGTTTTCACAGCCCAGACTGGGCCCTTAGAAGAGGGATGGAGAACATCATTTAGATCAGAAAAGACCCTTAAGATACTCATGGCAAGAGTATGCCCACCCTTATCCTGGTGCTTCTTGGAAAGGAAAAAGGAAATCATTATTATTTATTCTCCCAACCCCCCACTTTTGTGGTTCAGTTTAATGCCTCTGGTACTGCTGTAAAAGACAGTTTTAGCCATTAGTCTTTCTTCTTCCCTGTTAATGTATACTGGTAGAGTATTGGTGAATTCCCTAATTCACCAATTCTATAAAAGCCCCTAAATTCCCTCCTTCCCCTCCAAAGTAGTATAAGCGGGGTCAAGAGAAAGAGGATATAAGAGTGTTCACTCACTTTTTCATGGCTAAAAATGTTGAGCTCGAAGAGATGAAGTGGAAAGAAGGAGTGTCGCATGTGGCAAAAAACATGTGGCTTGTTTATTCTGGCAGGGATTTGTCAAAGTCAGCAGTAACGTGAGGGGCAGCGCTGCTTTGGCTCACTGAGACACAGCTTCAGTCTACAGGAGCTGTAAATCTGCGGGGTCACACCTGAACTTGCAAGATACACAGGATGCCCACAGTGTGTGGATGCAAAGTGTGTGATGCAAAGACCTCAAGCCTTACGAAAGCAAGGCAGGGCCATCGATAACTAATGGTGGAACAGCCTTCAGTCTAGTATATATGGGATCCTGGGGGGAGACTTTGTATTCCACTGGAGAATTCCCACTCTAATGCCTTTGCTGGAGATGCAGGAACAGGTAGTTTATTCCAGCAAAGTATGATGAATATTTGAGACTAAAAGTTTTATTATATCTTGGATTTATGGAAGTCAATTCTTTTTGCCAGTTTCCACTGATCAATGCTGCTGTTGTACTATGCCATGTTGGGTCTTTCTATGTGTACATATATGCACATTTATATATGTACATTTATATGTGCACAAATAGATTGTCTATGTAGATAGATATAGACAGGCATATAAATATATAAACATAAGCATGCACACATATAAATGTTCACCTCTGACTATTGTGGCTGCAGGCCAAAAGAAAACCTTACCTTTAAGGGTGGGCCTATTGTAATGCCTGCTTGGAGTCCCACATTCTATTCTTGCTTGCACAGAGAACTAGTGAGGTCATTGTTTTGCATTTTCTCCTTTAAACACAAATTACACAAAGAAGGGAGAAGGCTTTGCCTGCTGGATATGTTCTAGAGAAGAAAGTGGATATGCCACGATTTTTTTCTTCACCACATCTGATTTTAATCTCTGTCAACAAATTTTGCCATTACTGAGACACCAGCTCAACTAAACTGTTATTCAGGAAGAAGATAAAAATTGAAACATCCATGACATTCTTCCTATCAGCAAGGAAACAGATGATGGCGAACAAGGGGCCATGTGAGACTAAAACTGGTTCAAACCATCCAAATTCCTTACATATATAATATCAACTTTGGGAGGTACTGTTTGTTAATGTTGGTACAGATTATTGGCATGCAATGCAGAATTAAAATGTATCTCAAGGCCTTTGTGCAAAAGTATATCTAAAGTGTTACCCGAAGTAAAAAAGTGGGCAGATTCAGTAATGGAATGATTTTTCTCTTTATCCAGTGCAGGACAAAAGAGATATGTCATCTAATTGTCTTATTTCTTTAAACCCAAACCTGTATTCAAGACACAGGTTGTTTTACAGGAAAGCCAAGTGATGCCTTTATGCATTTTCACAGGGATTTTTTTCCTCACAAGGCTGTCTATCAGTGAGTTGAAAGAGTCTGTCTCTTGTGCAGTTTTTATACAGATGTGGAACGCTATAACACTTACTTAAAGAAACACAGCTGCTCATTTAAATGTCATAAAAGCTGTTACATGGAAGTAGACTTAATCCTATTTCTCCTTATAGATTTTATTTTCATGTAATCCAGGACTTTTGCTTATCTATAACATACCATCATTATGAACTAAAAGCCATTTTTTTAATATGTGCAGATTGCAAGGGAGGCAGTGGATTTTTCTTCTTTACTTATTTTTAAATAAATATTGAACAGCCTGCGTCAAGAATTTAGAGGGGAAAACCCCTCACTCTTAAACTAAGGCAGTTGGAAGAATTTCTTCTTCATGGGTCTCCCAAGCAAGCTGTTTGCTTGGTGACCTCTGTCTCTCCCCTTCCCTTCCCTTCCCTTCCCTTCCCTTCCCTTCCCTTCCCTT
>NW_008237885.1:126208-133942 GCF_000691975.1 Corvus brachyrhynchos | reverse complement strand
CCCTTCCCTCCCCTCCCCTTCCCTCCCCTCTCTGCCACTTCTCTCTAATGTCCAACCCTTTCCTCCTCTCTAGGCAGCCATTAAGGACAGGGATGTTTTCTAAAATTTAGTTTTAAGAGAGGGGAACCAATGATGAGTATGTGTGTTGTGATGCAGTGAGATGGAAATCCACATTTAAGGGAACTGTGGTGTTTGGGAGAAAAGGGACATCCAGTGAAACCGGGCCTTTGACAAGGGGAGCAGCTTTGATTCTTCAGCTTTACCTAAGTGTCAGTGGGCTTTTTCATGTGTTCTCTGGCCACGGTAAATATGTACTGTAGCAACCATAACCACACAAGTAATCTCACCTGGGAAATACAGATAAGAAACTCCCACAGAGCATGTAATAAGAGGGCTTGCACTTGCACAGGCCCATCAGATGCTCCCTGTGCCCCAAAAAGAGCTGCTAACTGATAATTTTTTCCTTTTTTTTCCCCCTTTTTTTTTTCCTCTTTTTAAATGAAAATAAAATCATACTGATTTGCAGAGAAGTTGATTTTCACCCCGTCTCACTTTCGGTCTTGATGATTTTTAAAGTGTCCACGTTGATGACGGACTGACCGTCAAATGGGATGGGACTTACTAGGTGGGGGATCTGAAACAAGGACCTGGGAGCCATGGTTTTATGACTGGTTTTTGAGTTTCCTGGGATGTGGCAAAGCTAATCTGAAGAGTTCTGTAAAAATGTTTAGAGAATTAAATTATAAGCTTAGGAATATGGCTAAAAAAAAGCGATAGCAATCTTCTGATGTAGTATTAAAATGTGTTCCTTGGCCAACATTTTTTCTTCATCAGGCATTTATATTATCTGCCTGGTAGGTTCAGCACCTTTATGGTCTCTGAGCTTGCCTACACAGCAAAGCTGATCCCTGGTAGGGCAGGCTGTGATGATATGGCCAATGTGTTCCTCGAAATTGAAATTGGTTCCCTGCTGTGGACACCCCGGAGTGGGGTTCATCTCCTTCAGGCATGGTCACCTCCTCAAGGGACATCAGGAACTGCCTCAGTCAGGAGGAGGATTATGGCCGAATCCACCCTTGAAAGGTGCACCCAGGGCTTTGGCCACACACCCCAAATATGCACCCATGGGGCTAGCAGGACCTGACCCACCAGCTCAGTAGAGCGAGGGATTTGTCCCTTTCAGGGTAGCAAAGGCTGATCACTCACTACAGGGAATTTGATGGATAGAGAGGTGTTGAGCCTGAAGAGACTGGTGGGTGCTAAATTTGCAGGTTTTAGTTTGCTGTCCTTACTAAGGAGATGGTTTTGGAGGGCCATTGCTGAGTTAGGGTTTGGCATGCCTGTTCCCGTGAAATAAAATTATCCTTCAGCTGCTTATGTGAAAGATCAAAATGAGCTAACAGCTCTCACCTATTTATCATTAACATTACAATATTTGTTATTTCCTTTAATCCTGGATTCCTGAAATCTCACCTTTAACTTTTCTTTTACTTTTCAAGAAAGTTTTTGTCTTTGAAAAAGCTTGAAAATACGAAGTCAGGGACACAAAACCAGAAAATAATGTTTCAACATGCACTTTAAAAATATTGCAATTTTTAACACATCATGTTGTTCACAATTTTTTAAATTCTTGGTGGTGTTAGCAAATAAAAAAATGAACAGCTTTTTTTTCAAGGGATGTATGGAATAAGGGGCAGATGCAGGATAAATACTGAAGGAAAAGTAGATGTTTCATTGTCATCTGTACAAGAACAGTAATAATGTTAAATTTTGTAATGTACTGGAAAAGGCAGGGGAAAAAAGGAAGTTTCATTATTGGGTAATAAAGCACTTAAATAAAGTGTTTATTTACTGGAGATCACGAAGGTTCTGTCTCCATAATGTTTTTTAATCCATCCACTGCTACTAGTTTGGTATGTTTAAACATTGGATAATAGAACAGAGATGTAGTTAAAGGCAGGAAAATATAGAAGTCAGAATTTTTGGGCATTCCCTGCTATCTTTTGAAATTAATAAAATAAGAGCTGGTTTTCAATTGATATCATTTTCAAAGGAAATAAGGCTGGGCTTATTATTGTTACTACCACAATCATCATAGAAAGATTCCGACATTTTGCTAACACTGAGTAGTGATAACAGCATAGAAGATTCATTTGATCTTATATAATGTTTTCATGGTTAATAAGATTTGCATATGATATTTTTGCATGATTGTAAGTGCTGGAATTTCATTGCAGTAGGCATTAACTCCTGCGATTGAAGTTAAGGGAGTTGTTTCTTTTTTTTTTTTTAAATAGCTAATCAAGAGTTTAACTGCCTCTGGGGCATTTTAAGAAAATGTTATACTGTACTTAACGAACATTATACTACAAATAAGAGTGATATTCCTGTAATTAAAACAGTCTGGATATTGCTTAATGAATGTGTTTCTTATCTTAATGTACAGGCAGTAAGGATTCATGTAGTTGCCTTTATTAACTTGTGGAGTTAGTTAAAAAGCTGGTTAAAACAGTAAGTCCATATCAGGTCAATATAAAATGCTTATGTAGGGATTTCATTGCTCTTATAAATTGACTAGTTAAAAAATAAACACAGATACTTGTTTGTGCCATCCTGAGCCCTATTGCAGGGTAGTATTTCTGCCTGTAGACATTTCCAAAGTTAAGTGTTGCCTGGAGCACTGCAGGATTTGCAAGTGTTCTTCTTTATCGTCTGTTTAGGAATTATTTTTAAATTTCCACCAGGCTTGTGTTCAAAACCAGAGAGCGGTTGGTTTTCAATTAGTGTGGCCACAATTGCTGTTGGACTAATAGCATTGTGCATTCGTTCTTTTTTCTGTCATTTTGCATCAGCTTTGATGTAATTACAACATTTTCTCTTTTTTTTGATGTAATTGCAGTGCATTGTAGTTTTATAGTTCTGTTCTTCAGTGGTTTAATATTTACTAATTGCTTGCTAAATTGTTCTTCACTGCTCAGTTATTTGGCACTGAAAACATTCTGAGTAAGTGCAGTTTAATACAAAATAATTCTTTGGCATAATAATTCCTCTGCATAGTAATAATTCTACAGAATAATGCTTGGCTAAACATAAATCATATTTTTACTTTTAATCTTATTCTGAAAATATCATGCCGGTTTGGTTTTTTTCTCCAGCTGAAATTGAGCATCTTTATATTGTTTAAAAGATATTCACCACCTGGATTGCATCTGTATAGATCTAAGTCTCAATTTTGCACGAGTCTCTGTACCAAAATGTGAAAAAAGTAGGTTGACCCATGTATAGCCTAAGAACACATGGAAATGGAACAGTTTCATAATTCAAAATTAATCCCCAGTCCTGTAGGCATTAAAGTACATGGTTAACTGTAAGTGTTTGACTACTCCTTTTGATTTCTCTGGGCTAGGCACATGCTCAAGTGGGTTTACAGGAGCAATTTCAAAATGCAGAGAAGCCTGCAATATTGTTTTCTTTTTCCTATGTGATAAAAATGTCTGTACTTTATTTAGTGGTGTAATTTACCTGTGTTTCTAAGTACAGGAATCATCAAAATGTTTGTGGTTTGACCAAGTGTAGACTGACTTAAATTCCAAATTGAGATAAAATATGGTCTACTAGTGAAAAATTCTTAGAAGTGTGAAGGGACCTTCATTTTTAAAAATATCCTCACCACAACCAAAACAATGAAGACAACAGTTTGTAATAAAAAAATCAGAAATTCTGGAAGACCCAAAGTGGATGACAAACCTTCTTTCTTCTGACTTCTGCAGCACCAGGGTATTGACAATTCATTCATTTCCTTCTGCTAAATATTCTCAGCCACATCTTTAGTGTAATTTTATTTTTACTCAGACATAAATCAGGACTGATTTCAAGGACTGTACTGTTTTCCTTTTCTCTCACACCATGCAGACATGGATATCTAACCTGCACAGGCTCTGGTGAACATAGTGACTCGCTGTTATGGATGGCAAGGTCATTTTAACAGGCAGGAATGGCACTTTATTGATTCTGACTTTATCAAGTGCCTGTTTCTTATTTTGTGTATAACTCATTAGCAGCCTGCTCCTAAACTGCTCAGGAGTCTTTGGATGAGTTTGGGACTCAGCCTTTAATCACAGTAATTAGCGTGGAATTTTTGAATCCTGGTCTCGATCTTGACCTTGTAGCATTTAGCCAATGCGCGCACAGCTGGACCGGTGGCGGGGCTGCAAGAGCTCAGTAGTGGGGATGTTCCCGGTGTCCTGGTGTGGGAACCGACGCGGAGGGAATAGAGGGGAGTGGAGAAGAAAAGAGGAGAAAAGCATGTTCAGTAAGAAAAGGAATTCTGCCCAAACATAGTTACCAATTTTTGTGGGAGTACACAGAGATGTGGGTGGGTGCAAAGTCAGCATGTGAAAAGGCTGGGGCAGAATTAGGAGCAAGGGAAGTGCCTGATGGTGAGATGGAGGGGAGAATGGGAAGAGCCAAGAGTGGTTTTGCAGTGATATAAAGAATCTCTTCAAAGTTCAGCTTTTCTGCAAAGGCCACCAGAATGGGTCTGACTATATTAAAGTGCAACCATTACAGATCTGTGGGTTTTAAATATTCACTTACTAAGACAGATTTTGGCATGGGATGTTCCAGGACAGCTTGTTGGTTATATATGCCCGGTCCTCCTCCTGAACTGGAAGATTGTCAGCCTCCAAAGGCATGCTTGTTCCTTTGTGCCACACAGTTCTGACCACACTTGGTGCATATTTGACTGTACACAAAACCCAAAAACAGGTAAATCAAAACAAATCATACATCAGTGTCATACATCCAAAGCAATATCTTCTTACTTCTCAATGCACACCTTAAAAACGGCTAATTTATGTGTCATTTTTTCTAAATCTCTCAATACTGGTATTGGATCTTCATCTTTATTGTGGGATTTTTTGTTATTTAAAATGTGTTGCAAATTTCTGTTGCAGCTTCTAGTTGCAATTCTGTAAAAAAAATATAATGCAAGAGCTTCCCTTGAGAAAACATCCAGCTAAACAAAATTTTGCCAAATCTCTTCACAGTGTTGTAGATTTTAAAAATACAACTTAGAAGCTGAATTAGTTAAATAAATGAAAGCACTTAAAATTTTCTTATAGAAAGTAAAACAAAAACTGTCCATACTTAAGGTTTATTTCTATATCTCTATATTTAGGAAGACTGGGAAATTAATTGTTATCTTAACTATATGTTTCTTAGGTGAAAGTGGCAAAGTGTGTGTGTTACAGACAGAGTGCTTTTCCACTGCCCTGCAGTGCTGTGGGTCTGATTAAGCAGCAGAAAGCATCCCAAGGAGCCAGATACTTTGTCAATAGTAAAAGCAAAGTGAGGTATAACTCAGCTCGAGAATACTTTATGGGCATGACGAGTTATTCAGTTATCCGCACCGTAAGGAAGGGAGGAAACCCTCGACTGTATGTCACATATGCTAAAGCTCCCCAAGACAGGACGCCAATTAACCTTGGATGATAGCAAACACACACACACACACACACACACACACACACACACACACAGGCTGCCCAAGGGAAGCAGCCTGTTGCCATTAGTAGGAAGCAGCAGCCCTTGTCACCCTGAGCCATTATTTAAATCTCTTTTAAAATTCACTTATTAAGTCAAAGAATCGTAGCCCTCTCCTCTTCCTCACAAACAGACTATTTTTGCTGTCCTGAAAACAGGAGAGGTTAGTAATATGAGAAGCCAGTGGTCCTTTTATTTTTATCCTTGCTGTCTAATGTGGCCATTTTGAATTGAGAAGAAAAAAAATGCCTGATCTTCAGTCAAAGCAATTTAAGGCATGATGGAGCTCAGAGTGAACCAAAACAACAGGGTCAAATGTAGTTGAAAGAACATGGTGGGGTAAATAAAAGGTCTTTTTTTTTTTTTTTTAAATTTAGTGCTGGTGGGAGGAGAAAGTTTGGTTAACTATTTAACCTATGATAGCCCTTTATCATTTTATGGCTTAGGGGTCCATGATTTTAAGCCTTTGCCAGTAAGAGCCTGGTTTGTATTCAATCTTTTCTCTAGCGTCCAGTTATATGACTTACACTGATTTACTGGAGATAGGAAAAAATTATAAATAGCAGATGAAGACACATATTTTCCTAAAACGACTTTCCAGCAACTTTGGATTTGGTGCTTAGTTTTCATTTCCACTCACAGTTCTCTGCATCATGATTTTTTTTGATCAGTGGGGCTCTCCTTCCCCATTTGGTTCACTTCTGTTTTTTGGCTATAATGCAATGTGTCCTGATCAGTTGGAGTGAGTGCTTGTGAAAGGTCACTTGGAAGTCCCCTTTTCATTTCTCCCCGCAACAGTTTTTCCAGCAGGCAAGCGCTCTCAGGAGCAACCCCCTCCAATCTGTCCCTTTTGATATCCAAAGCTGGTTGTTACGGGGGTTAAATTTCTTAATTCACTGAGTTTTTGTGAGTGCTTCTTCAACTCACCATGCTCAGTCCCCACAGCTGGGTGCAGACCGCCTGTCTCCCTTAGGATGCTGTGGAAGCGTTAGGGTTTATTCTTTCACCTTCTTCACACTTTTGGGGGGCCAATTTTATACCTTTATGTCTTCCATCAGTTTCAGGGAAATTAATCTTCACGTTACATCTGTGCGAGATAATACCAGCCTTATGGTGGGAAGTTTAAAATCAGACAAAGCCTCTCCTGGTAAAGAAAACTGCTTGTCAAGAGATCTCAAACCGTGAGAGCTGGTGGCTTCTGCCTGCCCTGGCAAGGACTTAGGTTTGGGGGGTTTCTTAATTAGTTTTTTGAGGGTCAGGGAAATGACCGTACTGAGTCTGGAACAAAGGAAGAAATCAAAATGTAAAGCTGACTGTTTGGTATGTTGATAACCCCCCAGTTTTAATTTCAGCATAATTGGATCAGGGTTAGTGGCAGCTGTTATGTAAAGTTCCTTCCCTTACATTTTATTCAAAAGTAAATATCATAGCTCTTCACTTTTAATCTAAGTATTTTTCTTTTTTTTCCCCAAAGAAGAGCTGCTTGGTTTACCCGGATTTATTTCCATTAGGAGAGCGCTAAGATTTTGGGGACCTGTATTCTGATGGTAAAGCTTGTGACATGAGCTTTTGTTTTCCATTCGAGGAAATGTTAACATTTTTTCACATGTTAACTTTTTAACAATTAGGAGGAATTTTTTTTCCTTGAAAACTGCCATCCTTTTCTTTTTCCTTCCCTTTTCTCTCTTCTTGATATTTTTATTTTCCTTTTATATGGAGACTTGTAGATTTTGTCACTTCAAACATTAGCTGTTCCTCCTCTTTTCTTTCGCTTTACAATACACACTAGGAGATTTTTTTTTTGCATATTCCTTCCTTTTCTCTGTGAGATACTGTAGTTCACCAAATTTAAAACACTACAGTATTTAGAATCCCCACAGTGCCATTTTAAGTATTTGGACCTGGAAAATGCCCCAAGCAATAACTACCTGAATTGCTTTTAATTACACAATATAGCTGCATCATTTTACTTCAGATTCTTTTTGATTGATGCTGTAAGGCAATTGTAACCATGGATGATGGGATTAAGTGCCTCTTGAAGTGACTTTAGCTTCTTGTGGGAACAAAGGGAAAGAAGAGAACACTTAGTCCCTTTTTGAGTGAACAGCCTTTTTTCACTTGCTATATAAAGAAATACAATTAACAAACATTATCCCCAGAGGTGAATTGAAATGTACATGCGGACAATAA
>NW_008237885.1:120354-126119 GCF_000691975.1 Corvus brachyrhynchos | reverse complement strand
GCTCTTGACTGCAATTAGACATATATGATCCGAGGTATTTTGGCCATTCATTAGTGCTAATTGTTTGAGAAACAAGCCCAGAGAACAAATGATTAAAATGTTAGTGCCATAACCAGGATTATTAGCATGTGTGATAAAATGCATGCGCTGCAGCTGTACCAATAAAACTCTCCAGCGAGTCGCTTTGATTCGACAAATACTCAGCGCGGCTGCGAGCCCTTCGTATTTGCACAGGGCCTGCTGATGTTTATAACAAACAACTTGTATCTTCTTTTCTTAATTAGAAAGAATTACTATGCAAATTGCGGGGCTTTGTAATTCCGTAGAAGTTTCCTTTGTTTTTGACAGATTATTTGTGTGCGGTGGTGTGCCACTCCCCGGTAAATTCAACACAGGAAAACCATTATGTTTTCTCTGGAGTGGGGTTTTTCTGCACATATTGCAGAAATAATTTGTAGGAGGTTTTGCTGCATTAGCTGGGTCTCATTCAGGGGGTGTCATGGGTCTTGGATCACTTCTGTCCTTCTTACACAGCTCCACAGATATCATGGTATGCAGTTATGTGCACAGGGGTCAAAAATACATGTTGTGGAAATTATCCAGATTTTTTAACAGTTTTAGTGAAATGTCTAAAAACGCTCTTTGCAAACACTTTGCCAACACTATGCCAAGGACTGTGGAAGGAAAGATTTGGCTTACTGAGCAATGAATATTGTTCTATGTGTTTGGCAGATCTTCCAGGGGTGATTTGATTTGGCAAATAAACAGAACAGAGGCACAGGTTAAAGTGCTGGAAATGACTTGTGCGAGTGCTTTACTTTGTGAGCTATATGTTGTTGGCTCCAATGAGACTGCACAGGTGTGTGCAGTTAAGTATGTGTATGAGTATGAGCAATGCTGGAATGTGAAAATGCAGTTTACAGCAGGGAAATTTGCATAATTTGGGGTAATTTCACTGTTCACAGTCACACTGTATGGCTGCCATTGCAAACTGCAGTGTCTCTTAGTAGTCAAATAGGTTTTCTTTTCTCCTTCCTGAGGATGAACTATTCACTCTTGGGTGAAATTGTTCTCAGAGGACCATGAGTAACTTTAACTTGCCAGCTACTTTTACATTTTTGATGAAGACTTTAGTAGAGTGTTATGTTTGCTGAAGAAATTTAGTTTTATTTCCAAGACCCAAGAGCACTCAGCATGCTGCTAGATGCTATGAATGAAAATATGCTGCTGTAAAACAATTTAATGAGCATTACCCAATAGCCTAGTCCTTGTTTTAACTTACAGTGCTTAAAGGAAGAAACATTGTCTTAGCAAATTCACTTGGCTTTTGTCCATGTGTTTAGTTTAAAGCATAGTCAAGCTTAGTTTGAATCATTAAAATACTTGGAGCCAGGAAACATATGTAAGATTTTCCTCCTCTTTATGGCACAGGGTTAACAGTATAATCGAGACTGCAGTGCTGTGTGGGTTTTTTGTCCTAAAAAAGCAACTGCTGGGGATTTTTTTATTCTATCAAAATAACAGAAGTCAAGATAATCGGGATAGTGTTTCCTACCAGAGTAGCTAACTGCTCATATACAGAGCACCCCAAGCCTTGCCACTGTTTTAAATAAGTCTATAGAAAAATGGGTTTATTAATAAATCCATGTCTTCCTCTACTTTTCATTTTATTGTAGAACATAAAATATGACTTTGCAAGGAGAATGCACAGTGATGATTTAAGAATATATGTCAAAGAATTAAACTGTGATAACATTTACTGCAATCATACCTAAAGATACTTGTTGAAAACTCTTACTGTACATGAATATTTCTAGAACTCTTTGTTTTGAAAGGAGAAGGATTCTGTGTTGGTCCACTGACACCAGCTCCTCCTGTACATTTTTTTTTCTGGCCCTATCGTGTGAAAAAATTATTTCTTCTTCAACTTGCTAAAATAGCCCATAAAACTAATAATTCGACACACAGACAGTATATTTTTTATAATTATTTGTGTCCTGAGAAACCTGTTGTTTGAGCCCATGTGACTACAAAGTTGTTTAGCTGAGGAGGAGATAGCAATGGTCACCAGGCAATAGCATTTCCAGCATTAAGCCTGTTAAGTGATGGTGTTTTAATGGATTAAGTCTATCACTTCTTTGGAGTCATGTGGTCTGCTGAGGAAGCTGTACTGCTCCTCCATCTAAACACACGTTCATAGACCTGAATGGTGCACCGGACTAATCTGGTCTGCAGGTAATGATGCTTTCACCTACACAAACTATACGCCATTGTGTGTGGTAGGCAGAGCAGGGCTGCCTTCATGGGGCTTGCAGCAGTGAGAGGGAAAACGGCTGGTCAAACAGCCCTTGGTTTGATGACAGCCCAGAAGAAATCCCGGGAAACATGTGACAGGAGATACATCTCATCTCAGCATGCTCTGAGATTATGGTGTTAGCCACGTCTATCAGGTTTCTGGCGGGTTGGAGGGTTGGTGAGAGGCAGTCATTAAGGGTGCTTCAGGGGCTGCTTGGCTCTAGGCTGGAGTTAACTATTAATAGGCTGAGCTCTTTGACTCCTTTGTGCCCTTGGGAACCACAAGGCTGAAGCCATCAGAGAAAGAGAATAGAAACTAATCACTTTTGTTCCCTCATATATGTTTAGGGAAGGACTGCAGACTTCTTTACTGACCTCTGTGTCACACTGAAAAAAGATCCTCCTCTTCCTATTTGAGATAAACCACTCTTCCACCTCATCCTTGCTCTCCCAAAGTGTCCTACTGGAAGAAAATGAGATTAAGTGGATTTATCTAGCAGCCACTTGAGTTGCCACAAGTTCTGTTACCATCCCCACTTCAGCCTGAAGCAGGGAACATGCAGTAGTTTGTGAGAGAGACACAAGGAGAATAGTTTGGAGGGACTCAGCGGATCTCAGTTGCATGTCTCCAGGTGTTGATAGGACCTCCACCACCTGAGTCTTGAAGGTGTTGCTGTTATTAACAAGGCTAACACTGGCACTTATAATAAAATAATTTCTATTTACTGCCAAGCTGTCCCATTTCTTAAACTGAATTAAGCATTACCAGGCATGTTGCAAAGAAGAGTCTGGCAGTGGTTTTTGTAGGCTCTTAAAGTAGGTCCACACAGGATCTGCAGAGATGCAGCAGAGGAGATGATGGAATAGTTTTCCTTTTCAATTTACTTTACTGAGGTAAAATGCAATAAAAGTTTTCTTCATATTTTTAACCTAAGTCTTATATTCAGCTTTTAGGGTGCACACTCTAGGGGAAGAGAGGGATCTTCAACAGATTCAGCTTAGAAATGCAAGTATTACAGCAGTCTGTCAGTGACATACCACATTGGCTCTGATTTAGATTGACTGAACTCATTTCCAAGCATTTGAGAGCGTTAGTCATGTTTGCTTTGAAGAAAACCCACGTGTGTGTAGCCATGTGTGATCCAAGTCTAGCAACTTGGGAAGCATTATTAAGAGGGGCATAGGAAAACGCATGGGTCCCTGATATGATGGCATAATGACGTGTTCAGCATGGTGCTGGGAAAGCTTTGCATTATTCAAAGTGCTGAGTAATATACATGATAATGCATAATGGTGTTATATGGTAGGATTATTTTGTGGTGTAAGTGCCTTCTGCTGAGTATGAAGGTAAATTGTATTATTTTGTCCTCATCTTTGATGTAGCAGAATAGACCTGGGAGGTACAGCATGAAGTGGGGAGGAACAGGAGCAGGCAAGGGGTTTTTTTTGGAAGGCCAAGAGACACAGTGGCTCTCTGTGTAACTTATTTCTCTGTGCTTGTAATTATGGAGCAAAGCAAGCTCCCCACAGCATTCAAGAGACGCCTCCTCTGGCAGTCCCACAGCCTCCAAGTACACTAACCGAGCTCCTGCCTGGAGCAGGTCAGCTGGGACCTCACCAGGAATGTCAGCATGTGGTGGAGACTGCCACAGACCTCACACCTACAGGCCACGGGGATGTTATCCACTTAAGCCATGTGGCACCAAAGGCTCACACCTGCACTGAAGTGTGGTGCACAAAGCATTTACAAATTTTAAAAGACACCACAGCCAAAAACCTGCTAATGATGCTGGTGGGGTTTTGAGCACTGTCAATGGAAGTCTGTGCTGTGGATCTGAAGGTCTGAAGAGAGTAGTGGGGTTACACACTACATGGAGTTTTCATCCTGTTTTCTTCATTTCCCCCTCCATCCATCTTGCTTATTTAAAATTTGCATACAAATACATGTGTTGATATAATGCTAAGGTTGCAAAATGAGCTTCACAAACCTGTGTTTGTTTTAACCAACACCCCTGCTTCATTCACAGCATGACATCCAGCTCCTGGAGGAAACATGGCAGATAGCAGCCTCCTCCCCAAAGCAATCCTGATCCATTCCCAGCACAGTCTGCATCCTACAGAGGAGTGCTATGACAGGGAAAAAACCAACCACCACCCTGCTGTATTTCATACTTGCCGTAGCACCCAGAACGGGCAGTGTAATTAAGGCTGCATGGATAAACCTCAGCCCTGGCAGGTCATCAGTTACAATTGTTTAAGTTTGCAACTTCTATTGAACACAGTGGGTTTGGAGTTTTATATTGTAATTAACTGTAATACTGATATCTCCCCTAATTTGGCTCTTCCAAAGGGAAAAAAATACATAAATAGCCCAAAACTAGCCACTATCTAGGTATGAATGTTTTGCTTTTAAAATATAGTCGAGTATTAGTTACAGCGTTGTAGCCAATAGTCTAATTTCAACAATATCCTTTACAGGGTGGATTCTCCTCTGCCAGCTGGCGTTCCTAGGCTTAGTTATCGCCTTACATCATCACACAAGTATGTTCCCAGACGGGCTGTGCTGTATGTACCTGCAGATGATGAAAAGAAGATAAGAAAAATCCCATCACTAAATGTAGATTGTGCAGTGTTGGACTGTGAAGATGGTGTGGCTCTGAACAGAAAGGTAATTAAAAATTATCTGTGTGATATAATCAGCACTAAAGAGAACTTGTGGAAAAACACTGCCTTTGCCTTGGGGAAGTGACAACCAGAAAGACAAAGATAAGTCTTAAGATACAGAAAATAATGTCACAGTGATAGGCTTTGTGAAGGCGTTGGGAAAATCTGGTTACCCAGAATTCAAAGAGATCTGTGTGAGTAAGTGAGGGGGGAGTTTTGCAGGAAGACAGAACTGGGCATAAGCTGTCATCACAGAAGGGTGGGAGATACTGTTATTATTGCAATACATTTCTTGGGGAAGAGGAAGAAACAGAGTGTAAGAAGAGAAGTGGGAAAGGAAGCGTTAGTTCAGAATCACCAGGTGGGCGGTTTGTTGTTGAAACAAAAGCATCTTCAGATTGTGAGCAAAACAGTGTGAGCTTGGATTTGAGCCTTGGGGTGCTTGGAAAGACATACCTCTTGAAATTTTGGGGGAAAATGCTGTTAGGGGTGTTTCTCAAGGAAGGAGAAGTTAGATCATATCAGCGTTTGGAACAGAGATGGAGAGGAGAGTGGGAGATAGATGTAGATGTGTCAAGTACTTGTGCCAAGTTTTTGTTAACATTAAACTGTGAAAAAAGAGAGAATGATCTAGCAAGTTTCGCTTGCAAGATTTTTTTTTTAATATATGAAAGTAACCATTTTATTATGTTCCACATCTTAGAACCATAGAATCATTTAGGTTGGAAAAGACCTTTAAGATCACTGAGTCCAACCTTAAATATAACTGCCAAGTCAGCCATCTTAAACAATGTATACAAGAAATT
>NW_008237885.1:93817-120306 GCF_000691975.1 Corvus brachyrhynchos | reverse complement strand
CTCTGCTGTCACATCATTTTCATATTTGTTTATTTTCCTAACTCTGTCTCAGTGCTTCAAACTACAGCAAGCAGTGTTTATGGTTTGAGTATAAATGTCTTGTCCAGAAAGTTAGGAAAACAGACTTGAAAATTTTCCCATGTCCTTTCAAAAATGCAGATCAAATTTTATTCTTTCCTTTTTTTTCTGAGTTAATGCTTTCCAGAAGGGTTCTCTTTGATAGTGCTCTCTTTAACTTTCAGCTCTTTACAGGTATGTTGGAAAGGAAAAACTTTACAGAGTTTGCATGTACCTATTTTAATTTGGAAAAGTGAAAATAGCACTGCTGGATGTTCCTGTGAGCTGCTGAAGATGATTGGAAAGCATTTCTCAGTTGCTAAAATTCTGTGTTGAAAGACTAAGATTGTATCTCCTGTCATGGTGAATTAGTATTGTTTCATCATATTTCAGAGGCTGCTGCTGTAAGATTATACAAGATTGTAGTTGTGTAGTTGTGTACCAAACTGAAATATTTTTAGGTGCAGCTTAATTATATCAAATAATTTATAGCATAAGCATTTATTTGTAATAAACAATGACAGAAAAACAAAATTTTGTGATCAAGATGACAAAGTAGACAGTAGTAATTTCTCAAGGGTGGTAAAATTCTACCTCTATTGAAGTGAAGTTGTGCCACTGGGTATAAGATTTCAAAGAAATTAGGGGGAAAATTGGTAATAGAAACTTGAGATGACAGATGAGCCCCTGCCTGAGCTTAAATGCAAACAGAAAGCAGACAGGAGGTAGAAGTGGGGATAAGCTACCAAGAAGCAACACAAAAGTGTGGTCCAGGCTTGTAAGAGCACAGTGAGGAAGTTCAGAGCTTGTCTGGAATCAACACTGGTGAGGGATGAGCAGGACAGCAAGAATGGCTGCTACAAGTGTATCAGCAGTGAAAATGAGAAGGAAAACCAGTCAAATGGATGCACTGCTCCATGACACTTCAGGCTTTACTGTCAGTCTGCTCAGTCTCAGGCCTAGAAGCAAAACTTGGGGGAGGGAGGGAGCAGCCACAGTAGAGGAGCATCGAATTAGGGTCTTTTAAAATAAGCTGGTCTATGGGACCAGATAGGACACACTGGAGGCCTCTCATGGAGTTGTCTTGTGTCATCATGAAGCTGCTGTCTGTCATCACTGAAAGGTCAAGGCTAGGGAATGTTCCTGAAGCCTGGAGAAAGGCACCTCTGCCAAAAAGGCCCTGGTGCTGTTGTACAACAAGCTGCACAGGGTCAGTGGTGTGTGCTTGCAGCAAAGGTGGCCAACCACCCCCAGAGCTGCGCTGGCACAGCTGCACCCAGCAGGTCAGGGAACAGGTCTTTCCCCTCCACTTGAATTTGACAGTCTCTTTCTGGAGTGCCCGTGCCAAGCTGTGGATCCCAGGACAAGAAAGGAGCCCAGAAGGGCCATCAGGCTGGTCATGGCACAGGAGGAGAGGCTGAGGAGCTGAGTTTGTTCAACCCACAGATGAGATGACTGAGTTGGGTCTTGATGGAGACTTTGCTTCCTGAGGGCAGCTGAATGGTGCAGAGCCAGACTCTTCTCAGAGGAGCTCAGAAATGGGGCAAGGAAAAAAACTGGGCACAGGTTGCATGAGGGGAGATGCTGACTGGAGACAAGGGAAAAATGTCTTGCCCATGCAGGTGGTCTGAAACTGGAAGAGATTGTCCCTTGGTGGTGTATCCTCCCTCCCTGAGGGTATTCAAGCCTTGGCTGGATGAAGCTGTGATCAGCCTGGTGTAGAACAGTAGTTAGTGCTGCTTTGAGGAGGCAGATGGATGAGGTGGTCTCCTGAGATCTCTTCCAACCTGAATTAGACTGTGTGATTGCATGATTTAGTAGAGAAGCCTAATTCAAAGTGATCAGAAGTTTGAATTTCATTTTTAGATCTGCCACAGATACTCAGGAAGATTTTGAGTCTTAGGTTCTATGAATGTGAAGCTGAAATTATTATTGCTCTTGCAGCTTTGTTTATTAATGTTTATGAGGTGTTTGGGGACTTTGTGTGAAAGATATGTCAAGAACATGCATTGAAGTACAGTGTTCAGTGGCCCATTGCAAATGGGTCATTTCAAATTGAGGGAGAAAAAAAGTCCTCTAGGAAACAGCAACACTGAGCCTGTCCTTTATTCATTATTCTTAGATAGTACTGATGAATTTGACTATTTATTGCTGTGTCTTATATTACTTAAAATGCTACTTATGGACTTCCTTCAAACTGCTGCAGAAATGTTGAATTTGGGGAAAACCAGGACCTGACTGAAGGTTCGCAGTGCCTTAGGCAAAACTTACCTCTCTACAGATTTTCATTTGCATCAAGTCCAAGCAGCAAGTTTGAACCACATCTAATGGGTCTATTTTAACAAGCCACTGTGTGGTTTATATTAGGTTTAAGTTAAAATTTGGGGGATCAATAATCTGGAATGTCAGCAGCTCTATTTGGTTGCTCATTCAGAAGGAAACAAGGAGGATGAGCTTCTTATTACTGAAACTGCTAACATTTTCAAAACTTCATTTGGTTGCAGTAGCAGCTTTTGAAGCTGCAGGCATAAAATAAAAATATTTAACTATTTTCTATGCAATATTTTCTCTCAATAAAGTTTTGAAATATTTTCTCCCCTGTGCCTTACCCTCACGATTATGTTTTCTAATGGCTCACAGAGAGCACCAGAAGAGGGGAACCCATAGCCATACCATAATCTCCTTACCATTTCAGTGCCTGCATTTCTTACCTTCAAGAGTTACAGCCCTGGCCACAACTTCAGGTGTCATCTCCTTCTCCTTCTTTTCAATCTTATTTTCTAGCTGGTATTTTGACTGAATCAGAAAAACAGAAGAAACCTCACAGCATTCACAAGGAGACAATTTTTCAGGGAATTTTTTGAGGACAACCAGTGGGAAGAAATGGCTAAAAAGCAAAGTTATAGTGTGCTGAGTACTAACCCTGAAAGTAGGGTTAGACCTGATCCTGGTATGAGCAGCACAGGGGCTTTTGCGACACCTTTGGTACCAGACAGAGAGGTAGGAGGTCTTCAAAAATTCAGAATAGGAAAGGTGATAGGAAATATGCTGGTGTTGTGGAAGATTTCTTTTACAAAGGTAGCTTTAGTCTTGCTGAACATACCCTACAAGTCATGCTGTTCTCAAATCCTGGTTGGGGATCCACATGCTGTTTTTAGAGGTTCAAATGCATAGTGTCACATGATGTAGATTGTAAGCTGCCTCTCCAGGTTTCTGACTCTGTAAGACATAGGGAATTTCTACAACAGAAATTTAAGTTTTGGTTGTGGGAAGAATTGAATAGTAGTAAAGGGAAGTTACCTTCACTGAGATACTATTCAGAGATGAAGATAGGATTTCTTCACCACTGATGTATATGTAAAGTTTCTCAAGTGTTGTTATACATTTTAAAGATATCACTCAGAATTACAGGCTTGGTGATATTTTAAAGTGAACAGTTCAAATAAAAATTCTAAAAATATAAAATTAGAAATAATACAGATTGCAGTGTTGATATGTCACAAATGTATCACACTCTTAGAGACAAAAATAGCCTATATCTATTTCAGCTCTTCACAGGAAAAGGTCTGAATATGCCTTCATTTTGATTGTAAGAAATAAAAACGTTTTTAAAATGGCTGCATTGATATGCTTGTATGATTCATAAAAAGCCAGCAAGCTGAATTGCATCTTATGAAATTGAAAGATCTCTGTGTAGGAGCTGAGCTGTCTCAAGGGCTCTCAGCCAAGCCAGCAGTCCCTGCTATAGCTTTCCTCTCTAGAGCTGCATTACTCACTGTGCTTGTAGGTCAGGTGGACCTATTATCAGGTGGAAAAGTTTTCTCTTCCTGTTGGAGTAAGGAATATTTCCATGTCAGTGCGTTCATTTTCCAGGGGCATAGTGAGCTGAGATTTTGTAGTTTGTTCCCATGGGTTATGCAAGGTTACCACCCTTACAAGAGAGTTTTCTAGACCTGCATTTATTCCAGCAGGTTCCTGTCTTGGTCATGCTGTTCTTCAGAGCATCCAGGAGGTGTTAGCTGCCAGGTCAGCCTAGCAAGAGAACAGTTGGGGTTGCTACTGTAGTGTTTATATATCTTTCTCAATCCTTGGCAAGAGTTTTGAAGGATTTTGATGCCTCCAAACCAATGCTATTCGTGGCTTTATCTTGTTTGTGGTCTGCAGGGTGGTTTTGAAGAACTGGGTTATACGGTATGCTCTGCAGCTCCCTTTAGTGTACCATCAGGCCAGGCAGGGCACAGTCCCTCCTGCCAAAGATGACCTTTGAAAATTCTCTCAGGCAAATTTTGAAAGTGCGAGGATTTGGCCTTTTCTTTCCATGGGGAACGCCAGTGTTATAATTAAGAATCAAAACAAAGCCCCGTGTTCCCTCTGCTCATGGTTTTTTTTGTATCAGAGGTGTAAAAGCAATCCCTTGGAGTGTACATATGGCTGAGAAACGTCTGTGCACTCCTCTAACATAAAACACTTGGAAATAGGAAATTTTATTGTTGTTCCTCAGGAACTATATAGACCTCATTCACCCAATAAAAAATTATTGATATTCAGGGCTGCACTGTAAAATTATGTCAGACTGATTAGAGTTTAAGCTCCTAAGCCCTATTTAATGTGAATCATCATTATATCTCTTTGTCTCTTTTAGAAAAAAAGTTGCCCTCTCCTCCAGCACTTGAGCAAGAGAAGCTGGGGAAGAGGAAGCCTCAGCTCTGTGCTTTCCCCTGTCCCTTCCTCAAGAGGGGAAGTGGTGGCTCCTGAACCTCTCCTGTTCTCCCCACTTTCCTCAGCAGTGAGGGGAAGTTTGGTTGTGTTAAGAGGAGGTATAGGGAAGGACCTATTTTGCTAATGTGCAGCATGTCCTCTTAGAATCATAGCATAAATGTGTTCCTACCTGATATCTTGGAGCCACTTAAAAGACCATTGTGCTGTATCATGGAAGAGGGAAAAATCAGTTCATTCTTTTGAATTGACTGTTTCAAAAAATAGTATTAAAGCCCAACCACTTTTCAAAGTGTTCCATTATGAATAACACATATGTAAGAGATAAGTCTGAGTTCATTACAGTTAAGAGCAGATCATCTGCAAACATGCTGATTTTATGGAGATTTCTCCCTGTGAGAATGCCTCCTCCATCTCTCTAGTGATCTGATCCTGGGGTCAGAACAAACAGCACGCCAGAGAGAGGGCATCCTTGCCTACCATTTTTCCCTTAATCTGAGACCTTCTGACCTTTTTATTCCTATCATTGATGAGAAGAGGCTCTTGCATATAAAACAACACTTCAACTAAATTCGGGGGTGGAGATAAATACATAAAATGGGTCAGCATGGTATACAAAAAAAAAAATCAAGGCCTTATTTGTTGAGATGCATTTCCTTATTGATCTTATTGACGCATTTTTAGTATTAGTGGAAGAAAGCTCCAGTTGGTTTTCATAAATCTCTAGTTACTTCAATTAAAACCAACAGTTTTCCTGTATTATATGATGATAATTTCTTTTTTTTTTTTTAATAAAGCCGTGTTGGTTAGGATTTATCAATGCTGCAGGTATTTCTCTAGGCTCATAGTGAAGCTGTTAGCTAGTACTTCATAGGCACAGTTGCATGAAACATTGATAACTAGGTTATTTTACCAGGTCTTTGCTTTATTTATAATAAATTAGTACTGTACCTAATTGTATTCCTCCTACAGGGAGAAGGCTTGCTGATAAAGTGTGTAGAGAATGATTAAATGTACACAGGCGCATAGTAGGGTGACTTCTCTTCAAAAGATGCACAAAATTAAAATGGGAATGCTGCTTTCCCCAGTGGCTTGCCATTATTAAAAGTCTGAGTAGCATGGGAAATTTCTTCTGTAGGAATTGGGGAGTCCAGAAGTCTCTCTGGTTTATTGTAGGGAAGCTGAACTGTACAGTGAAACTCTGCAAGGCCTTTTTGATCCTTGAAGAGTTCTGATGAATATACATTTTTATGAAAGTTGTAAAGTGTTTTCATTTCCTCATTAATCCCACCATGGTCCTGGAAGAACTGCCACTCCTGAGTACTGACTGTGACAATAAAAGTTTTTGTTCCTATTGTTTTACTCTACAAGCCAATCATCTTCCTTACATAAAGATTTGAGGATTCATAAGGAGATCGCAATATTCAGCAATTTTCTTCTTAATGAGCTCAGTAATGCATGTTTCTTTTCGAGCAGAACCTTTGAATTGCCAGTTATTTCTTTTCCACTGATTCAGATGTATCCAATTAAGTTTGACTTGGACATGTACTGACATAACTATTACTGCTGACAGAATGGTGGCTAGCAACTTATGGAAAATGTCTTGGCTCAATATTAACAGGGATTGAAGACAGGAATACATTAATAGACCTGGGAAAATATTTTAAAACATAAAGTTAATATTTGTAGGACTTGTAAGTCACAGTAGTTCAGTTCTTCATGTGTAGCTTACTGTCTGCAGGCACATCAGCACACCTCGGTACTGAAGGCTAACTGCAGGACTAGAATGTGTTGCTACACATTTCTGGACCAATTTTCAATATTTCATCTGTTCTTGTAGCAGGAAGGACCTGGCTCCTCCATGGAGCATCTAGCTCTTAGTTTGAAGGAAGATGTTGTTTCAAGTGTGCTACAGAAAATCAAGCTAATATTAAAAAGTTCAGTTCACATGGTAGCTGAGAAACAATCTGTAGGATCAAATTTGGGCACTTTTTTTTGTATGCAAAGCCATGTGTTGTGTTGTGTTGCATTGCGTTGTGTTGTGTTTTGTTGTGTTTTGTTGTGTTTTGTTGTGTTTTGTTGTGTTGTGTTGTGTTGTCAGGGCTGCAATGGCACCAGGGGTGAAGAAAACATAAAGGTACTGCCCCTACTGCAGTCACAGCATTTAACACCATTTGCTCCAGGCCTCCTTTGCTTTTTTTTGTTGGCAGTGAGCAGGCGTTGGAATGTGTTTGTGTATCCAGGTTTCTATTGCAATTAATCTTAAAACCTAGTCTTGAACCTAAGATTCCATTGTGCTCCTAACCAGTAGTCCACCCTGCTTATCCTTCCTCATTGCAAGGCCCATGCTTCCAAAACAGAGCGGCAAGTGAAGACTGAGGAAATCCACAGACCCCATTAACAAAGACATGGACCAGAAAGTGGTAGGACACATAGAGAATACAGCCCTTGCCCTCTTTGGTAACCTTGTCTACAAGGTATCTCTTTGGTCACAGTGGTATAGTGGTCCTGTGATCTGATTTGGACAAGATAGGTAGAGGAGGAAAGGTGGAAATGCATGGTACTTTTCCCAATGCATTGGTGCCATCAAAGCTGGACCTGTCCCACTGAGGAGGAGAAAGAAACTCAGAGATACTCAGAAGATTATGGGAAAATCTGTGGTTTATTTTACCAAACTGTTTGAACACTACCTGTTCACTTGGGGTTTTGTAGTGTTATTAGGTAGCAAAACAAGGAAATGTGGTGAGATGCTGGGCAAGAGAAAAGAATTTTTGATGTCAGGTGGAGAAACAGCATAACCATATACATTGCAGATGAAGGTGAAGATGAAGTTGCAGATGAAGGTGAGGACGTGTGTGGTCACAGTTAGGCTTGGGAAGCTTGGCAGGTGTCAGCTGAATGTATGATATTTAACATCTATATCTTTTTCTAGAAACCAGATAAAAGGATCCTAGCACTCAGTGGTGGTAACTAAACCACCAGTACCTGTGCAAAAGCCTCATTTCCTTCCATTGTATGACCAGGAGTCCACAATGCTGATGGTGCTGTGGATTCTGCTGTCCTTATTCAAATAGCATTTCACAATGAATTAAGGACATTTGTGTCTAAATTAGTAACTCAGAATTAAGCCCTTAGGGAGTTTGAGTTTCTTCCCCCTATACACCACCATATATTGAATTGAAGGCATGTGAACTGTGCTAGTTGCAAAATAAGTGTAGAACTGTCTAAAACCAGCCTTTTATTTCCACCATGAACTAAACCCATGCCATGACATCCCTTTAACTTAGAGTGGAGCAATTTATCTCTGTTCAACAGAAGACAAAACACATGGATTATGATTTCTTAAAGCCCTGGTTTTTACATATTCTGTGAATTACTTTCTTCTCCGAATTGTGAAAGACTGTATATTAAGCTGTGCTTTATACACCAAAAGAATACTCTTTCATGGAACAAGCTGATACCCAAAATCTCTGGCTTACTGATCATGGAGGGCATCCAGATCCATGAATCTAATGTGCAGTCCCATACAGGATAGGACACAATATGCAAGTCTTGGGATTTTTCTAGTCCCTGTCATAAAAGCTATGATAAACAGGGGTGGAACACTAGAAACTACATGCATTTGCTTATTCCCATCTAAACCTGTCCAGCTCTCCTGGCTACATAGTATGCAGTAGGCTCCAGGGGCATGACAGCTAATAATGCGTCCCTAGGTTACACATTGCCATACCCAGAGTCTGGGCTTCCAAGCAAGAAATTCTTTTTCAAAGAAATGAAAAACTTGCCAAATTTATTCTTCATTATGGGCAAGTCAAAACATCCAGCTGCATTTGAAAGTTGCTATTTTGGCAGCGGTTTTTGTATCTGTATGGAGCATGTGCAGTTGTTAGCACATCTAAATGTACTGTCCAAAGTATATTGAGCAACTCTCCAAAAACAACTGCACACATCTGCAAATCCAGCCTGCTATAGATTTGGATGTTAATGTCAGCTACTTTGCTGAGGTTGTTCATCTTTCTTTTTGGCTATAATATCACAATGTGAACTGCCTTTTTGTCTATCAATAAGGGAAGTGATAAGCTGATGGTGGAGTCTGATCAGCACTTTGCATCTTTTTGAAAGTATAAATGAAATTCTGGTGTTTTCTGAGTTTGACTAACAATTTCTATCTTTAAGGCAGCTTGGTTGCTCTGAGATTGCTGCTTTAACTCCTGCATAACATAATGCTGCCTACTGTGGATCGCTGTAATGGCTCTTTTGGTATCCTTCTTTCACTGCAGTGCAGTAGGGCTACCCTCTCCAGAACAATGTACTTACCAGTTATTTCAAGATTGGGAGAAAATAATTTTAAATACTTTTCTTTATTTTGATCACTGAGCTCCAGAAGACCATAAATCCTTGTGTTGTTCCTCATTTGGGAGAAAATGGTTATAAAGATCCTGGCTGTTCATTTTAGGATGATTATAAACCATGGCTTGCTTATTCTTTCCTCCTTACTTGTTACTTGTTAGCCCCTTAGTGGATTGCCTCAAAATAGCTGCTCCTATGCCAGACTCAAGATAACTTTATCTTCTAAGGTTTCACAATACAATTGTGCATTAAAAGGGGATATGTTGAACAAATTGGTATTTTCTTCCAGCTTTGTCAAGTTATTTGGTTACATTTTAAGCTTTGATTTCTCACAGACCCAATCTTCCACTCATTAACCAATTATTTTTAAATGGAATATTTACAGATCATAATTTAGTATGCATTTTCTTGAGAAAAAGGGCAAATTAATACATGTAAACATGGATGAATCTATTTAAATATGCTGTCCACAAAATCTTTACAATATGTAAACAACATTTGTTATGCCTTGGAGATAACATATGATTGGACTCACGAGACCCTGTTTATCCTACCAAACAGTTTCTTTTATAACTTCAAAGGGAATTTTATATATTTATGGCAATAGCAGGGTGTTAAGTGCAGCTAGACAGAAATTATACCTCAGCTATTTAGTTAATGCCAATAGGGATTAAATTAGATTTTATAGCTGTTAGTAGAAGTCTGTTTTGTAGCTAACAAGTGGGATTTTTAAATCCTGGAAAGCATAATCCTATTATAAAACTGGCAGCTGAATTAACATTATCTAGGAAGCAAGTCTTCACGGATTAACATTTTTTGACATTAACAAAGAAAAACTAATGCTACAGGGATATTAGATGCTTTTCCCAAAAGTAGGGGAAAAAAGAAAGTGAATATAGGACAAGATAAATGGCACAAATAGTGCAGGAAGGAAAAATGGAGTGAAATATTCATGAGGTGAAATCTGGGAGTGGTCATGTTCTGCCTCAAATACAAAGGAAATACACTGAGTAGGAAGAGATAACACAATTGATAATTCATATATTATCCCACACATTGACTTATACATGCCTTGTGACTAATTCCCAGTTACCCAAATGAGCATGGGATAGCCACCGAGGCCTTCTCCTGTCCTGAGGGGCTGTCTCTGCATTCCAGCTGTAGGAGCCAAAGACTGGCAGCAGTGCTCAAGAAGCACTCATCCCTTTACTGAAAGGCCCATCCACAGAGACCCTGATTAAGGTCTCCTTACGTCCTTTGAAGAGCAGTTATGGGACAGTTGCCACAGGCAGTGGTACAGGGGATGAGCGGGACACTGAACTTGCTTGTCCTGCAATACCTTATTCTAAGCATCGATAGACTGATTAGCTGTAAGGGTATATACCATGTCATATTTCAATTAAAAAATCTTTGTCCACACCACAGTTGCAGAACAAAACTTTTATTACTTAAACTTGTGAAGTATACATCTCCTGTAAATTATTTTTAAAGCTCTGTGGTTAGAATCTGAGGCTTTACTTCATCAAAGTTGCAGCATTGAAATAATGAAATTAGTACTTTTCTGTGTGGAGAGTTAAGAAGAATCCACTTAATAAACTTACCAGTCACAATAACATGACAAACAATTTCTTCTAGATTTTGCAACATAGTATTCAGTGGTTTTGATCCAGTACAGATTTTATGATAACTTCTTTTGGTTTCCATCTTGTCTCATAAATTTCTTCCTACTTATCAAATAGAGAATTTCAATAATTACAAATGAGAGCATGAAATATCTAAGTTGCCAAACTATCTATCCTCCTCTGAAGTCAGTGCCATGAGGAAGAACCTTGGAACCGTTTTTTCAGTGGGAAAACTCAGATCATTTGGCATCAACAAGACCAAGATTTATACTCTGTTGTGTGCATTTTGCACCAAAGATAGTGAACCCTAATAGGAATGGGAAATAGTTGTTTGCCCTCTGTTGTGGCTCTTTTTCAAAAATCTGTCCTCCAAATGTGTTTTTTATTATTATTTCCATATGCAACAGTCTGTAAGCCTGGTGCTTTAAAGCACACACGTATCTTTTAGCCATTGCCACAGCCCTCTGAGGTGCTGAGAATGTTCAGAGAAATAGGAGTAGAATGTACCTGTGATTTCTCACATCAGGAAGGACATGAACTTGATGTCTTCCAGAAGCACATGGTCCTTGATAAAGGATCTATCTTTCCTTCCCCCTTAAGTAATGAGCAATGCTATGGCATTTTGTTTCCAGGTTTGCTGAGTTGGAAGGTATACAGATTTGGCCTGTAAGACAGGTTGTTTTTAAAATGTTTGTCTATCTCCTCAGCTTGTGTCAATAGGCTTAGCTCTTCATTTTTCACACGGAAGCAGCTGTCAGATGAGAAATAAAGAAAGATTATGTGGAATGAGACTGTTACATGACCAGAGAGCTGCAACCACATCACCTGACTGGATACTCATCATCTGCCTTCAGTCTCTGGAAGAGAGAGATGGAGATGCTAGGGGGAAATGGGCTTACTGAGCTGAAGACCCTTCCTCCACATGATCCTATGCCTGCTGTGACTGGCTGCTGCCTGACTGTGAAAGAGGTCATCGAATGGGGAGGGAGGGATGAAGGATGTTTGGCTCTGCCACCCAACACTCTTGTATCTGAGCATGTGTTTTTCTGGAGTAGAGGCTTTGTAGAAGCTCATTAACGGCCAACATGTGAAAAACAGCAGCAGCATCACCTGAGCATTGCCAGCCAGAGCACCTGACCTCAGAATCTGGCTTCATGTTGTCAAATTTGCTTATCATCCATGAGGTACAGTGGAAGTGCTGAGGAGAAAAAGAAATGTCCAGAAATGTGAAGGTGGGTTGTGGTTTTCAGTGCTTGAGGCTATTACAAGCAGCCCTGCACACATATGCTCTATTTTGTAGCTGGAGGTGATTCATGCACTGAGAAACCTCTGAGTAGTGCTTGATATGAATTGACAGAAACTAGCAGAAAGAGCAACTGGCTTCTAGCCTCTGACAGCAATTCCCATTCCTGGTCATCAGACATCACCTCTTCCTACATCCTCCTCTTCATTGAGGTGCAGTGCTACATAACAGAACATTGCATGGCTCATGCCTTCATGGGGATGATGTTTCCTGCAGGAAGAGCAGAAGCTCTTTGTCATAAGCAAGGGCTCTCTGAGACCTCCCCTTTTTTTTTTTCAGTGGAATCTCTGGGATTTCATAGTGCTACTAGCAGTGAACAGAGCCACAAGTCTCACCTTTCAAAGCCATATATTCTTGGCAAGCCAACTAAGGTAAAAAAATATAATAATAATAATCATAATAATTTACGTTGTGCATATTTAATGGGTAGCGGCAGGAAGCCCAGATAATGGCAGAGGCAACATCTGTAAGCTGGTTGTGTCCCCTGGAGCTGGAGCTAAGGAGGCTCTTTTCCAATGTGGTCCAGAAGTTGGTAAGTGGAAGACAGAGTGTGAGGAAATGCTGATGAAGCAAATGAGGTGCTGCTGAGGAGCAGTGGAACAAAGCAGCAGCCTCTCAGCTCAATGAAGTCTTGCCTGGGATTTCACATGGGCTTCCTATAGGCCCTTTTTTTACTCTCACTCTTCAAGAAAAGAGAGCTTGTACTACCTTTTAAATGGGCAAGTTACACACAGGAAGTTCCCACCTTGTCAGCCAGACAAGTGGCTTTCTTACACGCTGAACTCCACAAGTGCTTAGTAAACTTTGTATGTGTAGTAAATCTCCCATGGCTATCAAACCCAATTCCTTGAGTCAAGCAGAGCATTTATAGAATTGTGGCTTTTTTGTGTTTTACTGGTGAATGTATCTGGCAGGGGAAACTAGAACTTCCATTTGGGATCATTTGTCACATTAGCACATTTCCCTTGAAGTTGCTTTATGCAGCAGTGTCAAAAGCTTTCTCACATCTTGACTGCCCTCCACAGTCTCTCAACACCTCTCCTGAAGTAAGTGGCCAAAGCTGGAGATTGTATTTCAGGAGCTGCTTCACCAGTGCTGAGTAATTATCATGAAATCATGACTGAAGCTTGTTCTGTCCTGTCTTCTTCTTTACCCAGCTAGAATCAATAGATATAGTGAACAATAGACTTTGTTCTTACTTCATCATACAGCTGCACAGTTTCAGGTATTTTGAAGCATCCTTAGCACTGGAACATGATATAGTTACCTTGAGTTGACTTTAGACACATGCATTCAAGAGTGCTATTCCCAGCCACACTGGTAATCCCTGAATGCGCTCTTAAGTGCTTGAAAGTCTGCTTTTGTGCCTACTCAACAATGTTTCTGTCCTCTTCTGGTAGCTTGTTATCTCTTTCATGCCAAGGTTATCAGATATGTATCTTCTGTCTGAGGCCCTTAAGCAATCGAAATTTGCCTAGCAGACTCTGACAAGAGACACATGCAAAGCACATAAGCCATGGCCTTTTTATTTAAAAATGGCTAGGATAGGAAAGAGGAAATAATGGTCATGTCCATGATGGCATGGGTAAAAGGCTTACTGAAAGCTGATGGATCAGGGTCAGAGGGGAAGCCAGAACATGGGAATGTCTTGATGGTGACTGATCAAGGAGAGACTGTGGACAAATATTTCTTTAAACAACTGAAGGAAGTATTTCAAACTCTTTCTGACTCTCATGGAGAACTTCAACCATGCTGGAATCTACTGAGAGTAGCACGTGATGGGTCACAAGAAATCCAGATTTCTGGAATGCAAGGAAGACAAATTTTTGGTGCAAATGCTGAGCAACTAACTAGGGGAGATGCTTTGCTGGAATCCTGAATGAAAATGAACTGTCAGTCAATAGCAGTTTTGACTGCAGGAGCTGTCAGATGTTGGAGTTTATGATCCTGAAGGCAGCGAGGAAGGCAAGGACACAAGACTTCATCTGGTAGACAGAACTAATGCCACATTAAGCTTCCCTTGAAGGCAAGGGAGCTCATAAGGGCTAGTCAGACTTCAGTGACAATCTGCACAAAATGAAAAAAAATCATCTGAAGGGTGGAAGAACAGGCAGACATGGCAGAAGGCCAGCTTGCTGAACAGGGAACTCTTGATTTAACTCAAACACAAAAAGGAAGCATACAGGAAATGAATGCAGGAATGGGCTACCAAGGAGGAATAGAGAAATATTACCTGGGCATGTAAGCACAGAATGAAGGTCAAAGGCCGGCTGGAATCAACCACCACAGCCTGCCTGAAGAGAGATGCTGACTGGAGGCAAAGGGAATAAAGTCTTTCCCGTGCAGCTGGTCAGACACTGGAAGAGGTTGTCCAGAGCACTGGTCTGTCCTTGCTCCATGGGGGTATCCTAGCCCTGGCTGGGTGAGGGCGTTATGAGCCTGGTATACAGTGGTAGTTTACCCTGCTTTGAGGAGGCAGATGGATGAGGTAGTCTCCTGAGGTCCCTTTCCTTCCTCAATTAGACGTGTGATTGCATGATTTTCCTAGTGGTTAGAAAATTTGTCCAGGAAGCCCAGGAGCACAGGCCTATTTGTCCTTATCTGGAGTGACGACAGCAGCACCCTGCTTGCTAAATAAAACTCTGGTCCATCTGTATGTACACACCCATGTGGTAGAGACATCCTCCACCTTGCTTTAAATAAGCAGATATTAACTGGGCCACAGACCAAATCTAGGCCTGAAGCTGACTTTCTAGCTCAGTGATCAGGACATGAACCTAAGAAAACACAGACCTGGATTTATATCTGTGCTCCAGGGACAGCTTGTACATTTTGGTCTATGGCTTTTTTTTTTCAAGCATCACAGTGTATGTGTCCCTGTGTGGTTCTATTCCTAGTTTACTAACATAATCAAGAAATCAGATCCTCAACAGACATGGAACTGCTACCGTTGCTATACTACCTGGGAAATTTTCATTTACACATGTTTCTAATAGCCTGCCAGCTCCATGAGCAGCTCTTCCTGTTTAAAGACCTTCAAACAATTCATACAGCTTTTACCACTTTTCTAGTTGTAACTGGAAAATTATATCGTTTACTTAAACTGCCAACAGCTAATTTTTCCCTCCCTCTGTACTCTTCCCTCACCTGTTGCAGTGCGATAAACAATTCAAGCCAATTCCTCCCTTTGTTGGAAGTGCCTGGAGACAGACTGCAAGGATTAGAAAAATTAAAAAGCAGTGTGCTGGAAGCTGCTGAATCCAGCAGCCGGTTAGTACCAGCGCCATCATCAGTGAGGCTGAGCAAGTGTTCCCAATGTGTATGCATGCACATATTTACATATATGTGTGTATATGCATTTGTATATGTACTTTCTGACCATGTTAAATAAACTGAGTGGCTAGTTATTCAGTTTAGCACAGTCAGAAAGTAACATCTTGACCAGTGCTCACCTGAGGCAAGTCCTGCTCCCAGTGCTGCACATGCTCCCTCTGTAGAGTAACATGCATTGGCGCACAATGTCTGTATAATATATATTGCTGTATACACATAATATAGACATATCTGGCCGTAGACAATCAGTATATCCTGTATCTGGCCCCAGACCCCTCAGATCTCCTCAGTTTTTGTCACCTGGACCTAGGGAGCATGGAAGTTCATGGCCCCACTGCCTTTGCTGTAGACAGACTTGTTTTAATTAAACACACTGGAGGACGCCTGTAGCTGGCCTCAGATCCCGTTAACAGTTCAACTTACCTTACCATTAGCCTGAGAATTACCACCTCTTACTGTCCATAGCCATATATATTGTTAGTAAATTAAAGGCAAGATTTTTCAAAGTCAGAGATTAAAGGCAAGAAGCTTGCTGTCACCTTTTTTTTCAACAGAAGTCGGGTGTTACGCTGTTATTCCAAATTCTGTTCATCTACAGATGTAGCTATGAAATGAACAGCTGCAAGTATGGCATGCTTGAGCATCTTGTAGAATTAAGATGGAGACTCCACTGATATATGTTTTATTTGCAAGTAAAAATTCAAAGCACTGTATCACTCAGCTGGGCTGACCCACATGTGAGGGTCTGTATGCGCAGCATGTTTTACTGATCCCTTTGTAGAAGGTGATGGAGGAGGAGGAGTAGTTCAACTGGGTTAAGCACAGTAGATGGTTTAGATAGGAGCTTCTGGCTACCCTGCTGCTCTTGCAGTTGATTAGCTGTTTTCAGTAATTATGCATTTCCATCAGGGGTGCAATGGTTATCACCTCTGGTAATGAGATTACTCCCATTTCATACAAGTGTAATGTTCTGCTGGTTCCCTTTTGGCACTTTACACGTTTGCTTGACTCGTGCTTTCAACGCTTGCCGAGGTTGCACACCATCGTCTCTCCTATGGACTCATCGAACCATGCAAATGGGTTCCCCAGCATTTGTCAGTCTTGTGGAAGCAACCTATAGGCCTGCCAAGGTAGCCTCACAGCACGTTCAGTAAAGAGCTTGCTTTGCAGTAACCACAGTGAACTAGTTCCAGGTTTTATTTGTTGTCACTTTTTTCCCAAGTGGCTGCACCAGGCTGTCACTGAATGGGAATTACATGTTTTTCACTTATGGGAAAGCATCTCTGTAACCCATGACATAGCATCCCAAAGCATGGGTTTGCACTCCATTTACCACAGTAGGAAAGGCACCATCTTTTCATCACAATATTGAAAAACTTGCAGTCTTTGCTTGGATTCCCTAAATACAGAGTACTCATTCCCCAAAGCACTGTTAAAAATCATTATTGCCAATTATAGAACAAGCCAGAGAAGTGGATGCTGATGTTACATCTGACTTAGACAAATGATTTGTCCATTCTTCTGGTGGAAATTTCCCTGGAAATTTTTTAAATGGGAAGAAAGAGAGATACCTCAGAAAAGGACAAGTCATTGAAGAAGGTACAAAATTGTAATGCACGCTTCTGGAGCTTAACAAAGAGGAAGGAGTACTCAGTGAAACATTATACTGCACGGAGCTGCAGATTCCAGGCATTCCTTTTGATGGAGCCTCTGAAGGAAGTATAGAGGCTGTGTATCCCTTTTGAGGCAGCTTTACAGGTCACAGATCTGGCCTAAACAAAAGTATTTTTTTCTAAACTACTCCTTTCATTTTCCTCCTCCTCATGTCAGGACTCCAGCTGAGTTTTGTAAGCAGTCCAAGGGCCATCCTGGCAGCATCTACCTCCCTGCCTCTGGGGACTGATTCCAGGTCATAGATCAGAGGGAAGGTATACTTCATAGAGTGCCTTGGCACAAGTGCACCTCCTTTCATAGTTTTTTTTTTTTTTTTTCCTCCAGAGTGTGGCATGAAAAGGGCAACACTGTAGGCTACCAATCAACCACCTCCTTAAAATAAACCCCATCATCACAGTATCTTTCATGTAGACATCCCAGGGAGTAAGCTGCATGGTGCAAAGAAGGGCATCTGGTTTTCACCCTGTTCTGGAAATCGAGTGAGTATATAAATGTGGGTTTTGCCAAGAAATATATATGCAAGGGCTTGAGTGGCAGCCTTGGAGGGTGGAGACATCCTTGCCTCTCCATGTGGTTCCAGAAGCCATGTGACAAGTTCCTTTAATGCTTTTTGCCATTAAAATTGATCCAAGATCCCAAAAGATAAGCTATGAAATTCCTCTTCTGTGTGAAGCAGCCAGATTTCCAAAAAGAAAGAATTCCGTCAAGAGACCAGAAAAAAATGCTACCTCTGCAGAAAACCTCTCCCTATCACTTCCAAAAAAGGTCTTCATCCTGAAGGTGCTGCTAAAACCAAGAGCTTCCAAGTAATGGCATTTAGGGAAAAAGACATTAAAGGTACCTTCTTTAAGAATGGGAGGACCTGAGACTCCCACACCAAGAGGAGGCACAAAGGAGCTGTCAGACGAAGCCTGCCGCTCAAGGAAAGAGTCTCCTCCCTTCCTTCTTTTCCATGTATCGTTTCTTGCCCATGGCCCTTGTTTTTAACATGCTAAAATGAAAAAGGGTGGTGCAGTTGCTTTCTCTGGGCTCTAGAGAGTCAGGCTTTTGAAGGCCAGGCACCAGCTGTGAAGTTAAATTGATAAGATCTACATTTCAACAGAATAAGACATGTAATTCACCCTTGAAAAGTCAGAAGCCTTATTTCTGAGAAACTACTATTTAAGAGAAGATTTGACTATGCTCTTTAGTTCAATCTAATCTACTCAGTCTAATTATATGTTCATTTCTTCTCTAGCTGAGCATAACAGTAATATTAAAAAATCATATAAAATTTGAGGTTTTTTTCAGCATTGCATGAGGTCACTAAACTAGGGTCATGTAAGTGCTGTGAAGACAACACCAGTTTTTCATTGAGAGGGTTTGATAAGGGACTTGTATTGTTGCAGAGACAATCACACTTGGAAAATCTCACTATTGAACTTGTTAGTTCTTGTAAAGGAGTAGCTGCTATAATAAGGAAAAAATCACATCTAATTTCATGAAAAAGTGTCAAGTGGAGAGAATATGTTTTAATAGCAGTTGTATTATTAACTCTTTGAGATTCCAGTGTATTTCAGTGATCTCTAACACAGCTGTACAGTAAAAGTGCCAGTGCTGGCACAAGCAGCATCTGAGAAAGGTCCCCATTGTGCCAAGACTGTGACATTGCGTTCTGCTGGAGATCTCTTTGGCTTCGTTTCATGCATACCTAGCAGATTTAGCAGATTGTGAAAATGAATGTTTTCCATTCTCATGGCTGATTTTTGCATGCATCTGTTCACTCATCTAAACCTTAGTTACATGCTGCTATGAGAATGAAAGGGTATAATTTTTTCCTTGGAAATTGGGATTGTTTCATGCACCACAATTTCTGCTTAAGGATCATGCACAGAAATTGTGAAACACTTGTCTCACTAATGTCTTAGAAAAAAGTATAGCTACAGGGATGCATTTCTCTCTCCTTCTGTATGCATATCTGGGCTTCATGTAGTAGGAATTACATGCATAAATCAAGAGAAAAGTACTCCCCCTAGAATGGAAAATACCTGTTGGCAGGTACCAAAATATAAATATTTAAACATGGCACTTGCGTATAACATTAATAAACCCACACTGATTATGTCGCAAATTCTGTATTGTAATTCACGATTCTTACTTCATATACCAGGTTGCAAGTTATTGTGAGTGCTCAGAGTTTGCCAAATTGTTTGAATATTGTAGCTGTGCTATATTACAGGGCTTACACAGTCATTTATGTGCTGAACGCTCTTCATTTTATTTTTTTTGAAAAAACACAGCCTGGCAATTAGCTCGATACAATGAGCTTGAATAGGGTTATGAAAGAAAATGGATGTAGGTGACACTCCAGAATTAGCACTGTTTACACTTTTGCTTCTTAAAAGTTACATTTCTGGCATGTTATATTTTTGTGCTGTAATTTCTCTGTGTTAACCATTCTAAATACCCTTTAATATTTTTTTTTTTTCCATTAAGGAGGGATTTAAATGGCTTAACCACATTCTCATAAGAGATCTAGGCAAAGACAAAGGCCGAGATTCAGATAGCTGTCAGCCCACCCAGCCCTTGCAACACTGCTAGTAAATAGCACAAGTCGGAGTTTTTCCTCAAAATTATTTGTGTTTGTAGATTTGTATTGTCTTTGTTGCAGAGATGTACTTCTCTGAGCCTTGCCCCCATGCCACCAAAATTAACATGCACCATCTAAAAGTTAAAGACAAGGATACAAAGGCAAAAAAAGCCATCAGTAGGAGCATTGTGTCCCACAATACTCTTAGCACACTTGCTTCTTGTGCATCCAAAGCATCCATTAAACCTTTATATCACTCTTCAGAGACTGTAATTTCTTTTTCCATAGCATAAAGTTTACTGGTTCTTCTCTTTTCTAAGGCACCCTCTTTGCTGAGTAGTCACACAAAAGGAACAGAGCTAAAAAGTGAGTCACATTAGTCATGCTGCGTAAGGTCCAGTGAAGTGGATTTCCAATTATTGCTAATTTATTCAAGGGTAAATTGTTGCGCTGCGAGGGGGCGAGCAGTAGGGGTGGGTGCAGAGCCCAGCGGGCGCCTGGCGGGGCACGTCGTGCTCGGGCTGTCATGGTTGCTGCATCTCCCAGGCATGGCTTCCAGCTGCAAGCACACACATGCAGACATACTCTGCCGTCTCACAGAAGGACGAAGGAAAGATTGCATTTCACTATCCCCTTGCTCCTCTGTGGTCGCTCTGGGGACCCAGATTGCACATGGGAGCTGAGCTAGGCCTGAGTGTGGCTGGTCACAGGAACATCAGGTCTGCCCTTGTGGCTGGGTCCTACCAGGGGCTCCTGTGACTGTGGGGTGCTTCCTGCTCATCTGTGTCACCTGAAATGCATGGCCCCTCTGGTCTGGGAGTATTTCATGGAGGAGAAAGAGAGTAGCATGACCTAAGGCTATCACATAGCAGTGCTGCAGGCAACATCCAGGGCCCCAAGAGGTCTCAGGGTGACACATGCTTGGCTGTGCCCAGCCACAGAGACAAATGAGAAAGTGTGGCTATCGGCAGTCTGTGTTTTAGCTGGCATGCTGTAGTCCAGGGAGCTCGTTGTGGAACACATCCCTCCTGCCTTGTGCCCAGACATAGTGTTGCTCCTTTAGCTTTGTCATCAGCATGGATTCCAAACCATTGCACACCAGGCACTGCTCAGCTCTCCATTATCTTCTCTCCAACATCCATGCTCCAGTAGGGTCATGTAGGAGAATTTGTATTTCATTTTCAAGACCCTGTCCTGTGCAAGCTAGTACATATGCTGTCCATGTTCTGGCAATGCAGGGCAAGAGATGTCCCCACTCACCTCATAGAGCATCTAGTCAATGGTTTTTTATGCAGCTGGAAAGCTCACATGTGTGGTCACCTTAGCTAGGATGTTCAGAGCACTGGGTAAAGACACCTTTGCAGTTATTAGCTACACAGCCTTGTGCTTGAGAACAGCTGGTTTGATTTCAGTGGCAAGCTGTGTGTTTCTGTCTGGGCGAAGTAGATGCCCATGGGAACCAAGTCCATCTGGGCCCTTCCCCAAGGGCTACTCTCTCTGCTCTGACTAAAGGGTATTTCCCAGTCGAGCTTGCCAGCCTTTGTCTGCAAAGGAGCTAGCTACTAATTTTCACAAGCTGTGTCTTAGTGAACTTTTGAGGACCTTTTAAAAGCTGAGGATCTTTTCAATGAAGTTTAGACATGCTACTTTAAAAGTCTCGTTTAGCCCATCCAAATCTCTAAGTGAAAGACAATTAAAGTATCATTTTATAGCTATTATCTCTGCTCAGGGATCACAGCGGTACTTGCAGATCCAGAAAGGCTGTATTTTCCTTCTTAGACTAGGAAGAAATACAGGGAAACAGGTGGGGTTTGAAGGTCAGAATTAATCCTGTTGTCTCTTTCATTAATTTAAAATTTCCATTCTGGTAAACTCATGATTTTCAAAGGAAAATCATGTTTCTTCAAGGAAACAAAATGGCCTTAGACTTTTAGGACCTTTACTCTTGCTACCCCCTGCATGCTAGGGGGTAGCAACAGTAAGAATAACCAATCTTATTTTACCAATTCCTATATAGACTACGATACTTTGCAAAACTTTCCTGCACATTTTTGATATGTGTGTGCTAATTTGTCATGGAATTACAGGTTTGGGCAGAAGGTTGTAAAGTGTTTATATTTGTGAAGATTTTGTTGAACTGGAATGCTGCTGTATTCTCCACTGGTCTGATATTTTGCATAATGGAGATGTAAGTTTGCTTGCCTCCTCCTTTTTTCTTTTTCCATTATAAAATGTAAGAGCTGAGAAGCAATTAGAAATGGTGTTTTTCTTTTGGCAACTAAAAACTGTTAATAGTCGGAAAGTTATGTTTGCGGCATAGATTGCTAATAAAATTCGCCTCTTCCTGCCAAAATCAGAGAGTCCAATTTTCAACATCTCCCCGGTCTCTCTCTCTGCACGAGTCATTCACACCGAACTCGCTGCACTTCTGACTGTTTTGCTTGTGCACTCTGTCAAAAAATATTTTCTGCATCTCTAATTTCATCAAGATATGCTTGACTGCGAGTGTCAGCATCACCGAGCAGTAGTATTTAATTCAAAATTCGCTGCGTCTGTGGCTGTGGCAGCTGAACAACTGAAATATCAGTGAGGAACCAGACCACCGAGGTGCCGCGGTTTGTTGGCGTGTTTGTGCAATTAGGTGGGAAACGTCACTCTTGTGTGACTGCCCGTGCTTCAGCAGTGCTCCATTGACCAAATAGCATCCATTTCTAGTATTTATGTCAGCAAAGGTTATATGTAAAAGCTCAAGATGTAATGGTTGTGTGTACCATATTATGAGAAACAAAAAATTCTCTTTTTTCTTCTCCCTTAAGTCATAGTAACACATTTTTGAATAGCAGTCTGCAGTGATATTAATCTCACCTGTGCAATTGCCAGGGTATTTCTTACACTGAGATGCAGCCAGTGGTGTTTAGGCTTTGGTAGTCTGAAGTGAGATGTGGGTAGGATGGCAAAGGTAAGAGCAAAGACTTGAAGAAAATCAATGGAAAAATGTGGGGTGTCTACCTGTCTCTTAAATATGGATTGTTTTGGGGAACATCAGTGTTTTTGAAGTGTCCTCACTTTCACTGTTCATTGTGATCTACCTTGGACACAGTGGTGATTTTCTCCTATCCTGGATATTTTATTGTCCTTATTTTATTTTCCTGCACAGATAGGTTTTTGAGCACTGGTACCCTGGGAGAGGTAGATGCCCAGGTTATCAAGTGAGTGACATCAAGGCATTGCACTTCTATTCTGAGTTGCCTTTGGACGTGGTATGGTACAGTGAGGGGTCACGTATTGGGAGCAGGCAGCTGCCTGGACCCTCAAAGGTGTGGGGTACAGCTGGGCTGGTGTGGCCCAACATGGAAAACAGGCCAGTGAACTCAGTTCACACTATGTGTAAATCCAACCATTGCTGATCTTCCCCCAATATATTTAGCAAGGGAATTGGGTTTAGTGGGTTCATTACATCTGTTTTCCTTGACTGCTGATGTGAAATAATTGACAGATGAAATGTGAGAGGATAATTTCATGTTTCACACCAGTGAGTCCATTTTATTTGGTACCCTTCTCACATGATTGGGGAAGACTAGTGTCATATGAATCCTTTGCCTAACTGAATGATGAATCAGCAGGTCAATGATGAGGTCATACCAAGACCTCCCAAAAAGCTCTTTATTGTTGTTTGGGTTGGATTGGGTTTTGTGTAGGCTTCTGAATAGGTTTCATGATGCAGTATGCAGTTTAAGTACTTTCCCCTCGGTTCAGATTTGTTCCTGGCTGGCACTGCCAAAAATTTCAACTCTCTGACAGAAACAATACTTGGTAGCAGCCCCTTTTCTGGCAGGTTTAGCAGAGTCACCACTGGTTGGTCAGACGCAGACAGTGGCCAGTGCTTGCAGTCTGGGGGTAAAATCTTTGTCTTGGGAATGAGCAGTACTTGCATGGGCTTGTGTGACACCTTGTTAGGGAAAACAGGGTGCCCAGGCTCTGCCTGCATCAGGCAAGCCTAGTAAGTCATGGGATTTAATCAGAACAGAAGGGCCAGACATAAGTGAAACAAACCTGTGGTGAGTTTTATCCTGGTAGACAGGCCTGAAGTATCCTTAACTGCTTGCTTTGCTTCAGATGCAACTGGCACATAGCGGAGGGCAGCCCCATGTGCTGTGAAATGAAATGACTGATCCAAACCACAGCAGGTACTCATGATGGAAAGGAGACCTTAGTTGCCAGGAACTGCTCCCCAGAGCAGTCACCAGTGCTCCCAGGCTGCTGCCCAGTACAGGAGTTTGAAAAGCAAGGCAAAAGTTCAAAAATACCCCTCCTTGGAAGACTGGAAGTTAATGTTTGCGTTGTAATCCTGAAGCTTCATGGAGATCTATAAAATAGTATTTGTGTTGTGTCTGTCAATGTCAATGCTTGACTCTGAAAAGATAACAGCATTTCCTTCTGCTGCCCCCATGACAGAAGAGGGTGGGGGAGTCAGAGCATGGCTGCTAACATGAGCACAACACTGGTGACACCATCCTGGCATTCAGAGTGCTAATCCTTTCCGTATTTCTGAGGCGCCTGTCAGTAGAGTTTCCTTGATGCACCAGTGCTCTGGGAATAGAGCCGATTTCTAACTTAGAGAGGGCTCTGCACAATCACCACCTTGCATACTCCTAGCACAAGATAAATAATTGCTTTACATTTCTGCTTCTATCAGCGGTAGTATTCTTGTGGCTGTTCCCAGTCCCGATGCTCAGTCTCCCTGCCAGCAGGTGCAGGAAGCTCAGCGAGGGTGGTCCAGCTCAGTGCACTCTGCGAGAGGGTATCCTGTGTTTCTCAATAACGGCTTCTCCAACTGGCGGATGAGCCCCAGAGGGAGTCCTAGACAGTTCTGCGCTGGGCAGAAGAAGTTGGCAGTGACACAGGGCCTCAAGGATGTAGTTTATAAAGCCGGGAAAAAATCCCCTCCTGTGGTGCGGTGCTCTGTGCCAAGGCCATCATCCTCCAGCCAAGGCAGGCTGGATGGGTCTCCCATAAGAGTCTGTCAACCCCTTTCATTAGGCAGCCAGAGGGGCTGCTGCTGAGTGATGCACGGCACCTCCTTCCACCCCATGCGTGCTTCCTGCCAGCCAGAGAACAAGAGGCTGGGATTAGAAATCAAACTCTGGTTTTTTCTGCATGACTGTGCAGGGCATATTGGCATTAGAACCCCCTTGCCTTTATTTATTTATTTAAAATAAATAGTTTTTATTTGTTTTTTTTCCCAGTATCAGTGATTTCGTTCTCACCCCCTCTCCATACCCTCCTCCAGAGGCATGAGTATGTGGGGGATTGTTCTGGATGTGGTTTTCAGGGTTTTGTCCATCTCATTACAGCAAATGCATCACCTGCATTACTCAGTCATTCTTTGGCTGCCTGGGGAAAGAGGCCTTCAAGAGCAGTTGCAACAATAATCCTGTCTCATTACGGCCCATGGCACTGCTGCTGTGAAAGTAGGCAAGCTAGCAGATCTCCTTCTTAGAAAATACCAGTCTAGCCGTGCGGAAAAACTACCCTCTATTACTGGGTAGTCAAAGCTATATTATGGACTTCCGTAGATGGGGTAATTTAAATCACAATAATTAAAATGAAAAAGTGATGCCAGGATAGAGCAATTTCCTCTTCCTTCATCTGATACCTATAGTGGAAAAAGAAATTGCAAGAATCTCGGTCGATAACAAAAAAAAAAATCAAAATAGATTCTGCAGCCCCCGGGTATACTAAATATTTGCACAAAGCAAATTTACAAAATCCGCATATTTCTCTGTGTTTGTCTGATGATCTTTTCTCATGCATTTGGGGAAAGATGCTCAGACTGTATGCAGTCAGTGGGTCTACTTTAAGTCACTAGCTCAGTTTGCTGCTCTTTGTGGTCTGCCAGGCTTTTCCAAACCACAGCCCATTCAGTGGCATTTCCTTCATGCCACACTTCTTCTGGTGAATACCCATCCTTCAAGTATAAAGGCTGGAATAGGTTTAGGTAAAGGTTTAGGAAATCCTCTTCATAAGGAAGAACTGTGAACAGTCACTGAAGGCTCTTCCTATGAATCCATGTCTTCCTATAAATCCATCTAGGACCACTGGGAACTGTGGTTCTATTACAGCCTTTGTCCTGCTACAGCCACCATCATGGGGCAGCATAAAGCCGCTTCCCTCTGCCCATTCTGCAGCCATGGCTTCCCCAGAAGCTTTTCCCTTTTCCTGCTTCCAGGCCTAACCAAGGGGCTCACTGGAGCTGCATGGGGTCCTCCAAATGGGAGCTTCTGGAGCTGGAGTTCGTCTCACTCACACTCCCACTGAGTGGCCAGAATGGCACCGCCGTATTTTAGAGAATTCGCTGCAGGAACATCCTCCCAAACAGTAGATGTCCTTGCCAAGGAAGGGTAGTCAAGCTTATGTTTTCCATAAGAAAGATGTTTCCTGAATGATTAATTTTTTTTTCTCTGATTCTCTGTATTACAAATTTTTTTTAAATATTTCTTAGTGCATGTGACTGTGTATTTTAAATATAATTGAAGGGAAACTAGTCCTTTTTTCTCCCTCTAAAGAGTTGAATTTATACATTTTAATATGAAGATATTCTCAGTAGGGAGCAGGAGCCTATCGTTGGCTCCTACTACAGGCAACACAAACTGCAAATCTAAAAGAAAGGGCTATGGCACAGAAAAGAGGAACCAAATTTCAGATGCAGAGGGAGAATACAAGTATTTAGACCATAGCTGTAGCTATAAAGCTAGAGATAAAAGGCTTTTTCCTTTATATTTTCTTTTTATTGTTTTTTATAGTGCAGTACAATACAAACATTACAACCTGGCTGACTCCTGCAGAGATGCCAGGCACTAGCGTC
>NW_008237885.1:64509-93793 GCF_000691975.1 Corvus brachyrhynchos | reverse complement strand
CATATACTAAATTAAAGTTTGGCAGCCGCAGCAGCACAAATCCCATATTGACAGCAGTTTGCAAATCCCACGTTGGCAGTCTTCTCCACATGAAAGAAGAGAGGAAATACAAAGGGCAAAAAGCCCAAGAGTCTTTCTCTAGCAAATAGCAGTGAGTGGAACACAGAAACTATCTGCAGGAAAAAAAAATCTCCAGATTACTGGAGATAAAAGAATATAGCTGAATCTGTGATGAGCTCAAACAAGGGCCCATTTACACCTTTCGGAGAAAGAGACATTCAGAGGACAGTATTAGCCCCTGCATGGTCTGGAGCCAAGGGGGCTGGGTTCTTCTCCGACACTTGTGCAAAGGTTCATTTAAATCTCTTAAATTTGGCTTTTGCTAAATATATCAGACCTAAAGCATACAGGGTGAATTGGGTTATCCTTTACAAGTGGTGTGTTTGATTTATCTGCAGAAAAAAATTAACTGCATATTTTATGAACCAATCAAAATTGCCGTTGCTTTTAATTCGTTCATCCAAACATCCACATTTTCATGTTAATTCTGTTTACAACTGTGTTCAGGGTGTGTTTTACAACAAGTGTTTTCTCTTGCATGTATGGTTGACAGCAGTTCCTTCTAGGTCTGCTCAGTTGGGATGGATTACTTAGCTCCTTCAACCTATGTAATTTTGGCTGGCCTTGCTCCCTTCTTAAGACGTTACTGCATCTGGTAATTTAACATGAGCAGTAAATCCTTACAGTGCTTTGACTTGCCTGGGTTTTAGAAATTGTGGATCCTGTGTTCAGGACAGATACTTGAATTTGAACCAAGGTATGCAGTAGCAAGTGGCTGAGTGAAGGTAGAAGAAGAGCCACAAATTGTGATTTCACCTAATATTTGGGTATATAAAAAAATGGGATCCCAAGGTGGGTGTGCAGACATAGAATACTAATTTCTCCAGAGCTTTTGGTTTTGTTTAGACTTTAAGTCCTTATAAGGACTGAAGTATTTAATGAGCTCCAAACCCAGATCTTAAGTCTAGAAGAAGACTTTTTTTTTTTTAACTTCCCCAGAAAGGAATTTGCAGTGAATCAAGTAGAAGCAGATAACAGAGGTTTAGTTCCTTTCCATTTGCAAGCCACGTGTCAAGTCTCACCACTCCGGTAGTCAGCTCCTTCCCAAACCAGTAAGTCCCAGGCTGGTGCATGATCTGATGCACTGCTGAGTCTGATGCAGCCCCAGATCAGGTACCTCCACTGAGCAGGGCAGGGCAGGGCACATGGGACAGGTTTTTGCCAGTGTTGGATATAGGTCTGGTGCACAGCATCCCCTGCCCCGTTGCATTTGGCTGTCCCACCCCCTGCAGTGTGGGTCACTGGCCACCACATCAGATAATCTACCACAGAAACTGCCATTTCCGGGATGCTGTTTGATTTTCAGCAGTTTGCACAATACAGGAGCATGTGCTGGGAGACAACAAAGACCCTATAAAGGGGATCAGAACTGTGTGTGGAGTCTCCAGCCATGAGTACCATCTCCTGTGCCATCTAGACCCTGCACTGGGAGAGCCAGACTGCAGGAGGATCTGGAATTACAGAGCACTCCAGTGTCTGTCCTGCAGGAAGGGGAGAGGCAGGGGGTCCAACAGCAGCAGTGAGGACTTAGCAGCAATGCAAGTGCTGTAGGATGAGAAGGACCACATTCACAGCTTAAGAACTCCCTTGCAGAGGGAACAAAACCACTGCCATGGCCACCTGGAAGCTGGTGATTGCATAGCCTTCTCTGCTTCACTACCAAATATTTGGGGCTGCGAAGTGAAAGCCAGCAGAGCTGTTGGCCCTCTCTTGCCACAGGTGATAGACACATGAGTTGTCAAAGTATTCTTCGCTTGCATTGGTTTTCCAGCTGCATCAAGAGATGGGATCTAAAGGCTGGACATGGGATTTAGAGGAAGAGAAAGTGTTGTTACTGTATTATTCATTAGCTGACCTCTGCTAGTTATGTTCTGGACAAAGATCCTTACATTTTCCACTGAGGCACTCACTGAAGCCTGGCTGTGCTCCATGCTTATGGTGGCTTTCTCTGCCAAGTCTGATTTTGCACGTTCACTCTGTGGAGTCTTCTCTCAACTCTGCAGCCCTGGTTTTGTTCCCAGGGTTTCTCTAGAGCCTGTAGGACCAGCTGTGTCCTTGAGTTGTCTGCCTTTGTCTGCGGATGCCAAGATGCTTCAAACAGGAAAAATTATCAAGTGGTATGTTCCAAGCAAATCGAAAAGCAGCTCTGTTTCACACAATGACTAGTTAGACTCATTTTCCTTTTGATAGTGTGGAAATGAACATCAGTCAAAAAGCAGCAGAGTATATTCATGAAGTAATCCAGTCAAGGACTGTTAATTACAAAGGGCCTGCCGCTCCAAGGATCCCTGATCCAGTGTAGGTAGAAGGAGAAAGTTTTTTCTTGTTACTCCTGGGAACAGAGAATTTTTGACAGCCTCTGTGAAAGATGAATGCATCAAGACCGGCTTCCAAGATACAAGAAAGTGAGGAGAAAGGGCTTAGATTGACTTTTTGGTGATGACTCTGACCATTTGAAGGTGTCACACAGACCAGAGGATGTGACCTGGGTCCATGCTATTCTAGGCTGACGAATGAGCATCTTGGCTCATGCCAAGCATATCTTTATTTCATGATTGCATACTGTGCCTGCAGTACATTAAACCATGAGAGAAGAGTTCTGGGCAGGTTTGTCTGGAAAAGTTTGCTGTGCTGGGAATCTGTTTTGTTATCTCAAATTCACGTTTGATTGTTATAAATCCTGATGCATTAGATGAAGTTCAGAGGAAGATCTGTAATTATGTATAGGCTTTGCTGTGTAAAATCCTTGGCTCTCACAAAATCAATATCATGTCATTCATAGCCCTTAATCGTAGTGAGAGCAAGCCCATAAAGGGAAAGTCCTTAGGCCATGGAAAGTTTAGGCCCTATGTCGGGGCCAGGACTGTTTGGGACATGCAAGACTGAGGCAGCTATATAGGTATGTATATGTGTGTGAGAGAGAGTGGAGTTGCAAAAAGTTAGCCTTTTGCCCAGTGCTTGGCAGCATGCTCAGAAAAAAAACATGAAACAAAGACCCTCCAAACATTGCTTTCACTCCAAGGGACATAGAAGTGAAGCCAACTTCTGGCTATCTTTGGAAAACAAATCTTCAAAGAGGTTCCCTCTAGTCATCTCTTCTCCATCTATGGTGTGGTCATTAACCTCTTATGGATGGAACTGAGCTGTCCTTAGTCAAAGGCTGATGGCTTCTCCAGGGAACCTCCTGTTGCATTTATAGTTGTCTGTGTCCTTCTTTGGATACAGGCAAGTTTCTTGTATGGCTGACCTTGAATTTCTCTCATTGCCCTTGACCATGTCATAGGTTTAGCTCAAAGCTTTCCCTTGACTGCCTACTGCTCCAGTGCCCTGAAGTATCCACGTGACATGTGCGTGTCTATGTCCTGAGCTCCCCCTGGTTGCCTCTGCATGGCTGCTGCCTTCACAACCCCAGTGCATTCAGTGCCATGACCAAATCCTGATGTATGGTTGGAGGCACCAGTTGAGACGCGACACTGGTGATTGACAGCACTCTGCTACTTCTTGGTGTGGTCTTGAGAGGAATTCAGTCAGTTCAGGTATTCTGTAGTGGAAAACAAAGCATCAAAGTTAAGCCACTCTCCTCATGAATCATCATGGCCCTGCACATAAGGGAGCGTAACCACATCCAAGGGACAGCCAGGTGGCTTTGGAGGGGTGGGAATGGAAAGGGAATAAGAAAGAATCCATGAGAAATCCATGGTTAGCTGAGGGAAGTACAGTCATTTTTGTTCACACCCACAGACTCTGATCTGGGCCAAAGTTACCCTTTTAGAAATTTTGAACAGCCTTCACCTGGCAGAGGGACCTTATGTTGCATCAATGCTTCCCATCATGTGGTCGAAATTATTTTTAAATCTTGGATTAGGTGCTTTAATCATTAGGTATGCTTCCCCGCTGACAACAGCTTTGGTTTTTTGTAACTTCTTCACAGTACTTATCCAAAATGCTAGTGATGCTTCTCTTTTATTATGTTCAAGAGCTTACCACTTTTAATGAAGTGTTCATATGCTTAAATTATTTGCACATGCCTTGTGTCTTGATTGTAGTTAAACCAAACAATATATATTTGTCTCTTTTAATTTTTTTTTTTTTACTTTTCTCCTTCTTGCTTCCATAGAAAGTTATTTCTATTCATATGGTCTTTCTGATGACAAAGTGACCAGAATTAGAAGCAAAAACTGGCAGTGCTGTTGTTGCTGAGCTGTGCAGAGATGGACGTGACATGATACACCTCCATTGGCCCTTTTCTTGATTACTGCACAGTCATGTAGCACATTCCTCTCTCATTCTCATCCCTCATTAGCCACGCTGCCACTTTGGCTTTGTCTTTCCACTCATGGTCTGCGGCTTTGAATTTTGTTTTTATCCTTATCTCTTCTTTATTTAATTCTCATCCTCTTGATGAGAATTAAAAATTGTTCATCCTCTTGAACCACTTTTGATTTTATTTCATGTTACAGCCACTAGAAATTTTTACTAGGGTGATGTTCACATTTTCTCCAAGACCATCAACATAGATGCAAATTAAGAAAAAAATCCAGCAGGAGTAAACTGGACACTTTTCTTAACTCAATCTGATTATTTTACTGTTTATTTCAGCTTATGATCTGCTTAACAATCTTTTCCAGCAATGCATGTTTTTCCCTTTGGACATTAATTTTGAGTGCTCAGATCTCAGTGGTAAAATATGTGAGAAAGTCTTGAACAGTAAAATGCTGCTGCAATGCATAATTGTTTGAATTGTCCTCTTGACTCCACTGCGTTATTTTCCTTCTATTATATTACAATGGCATGAGCACATATATCAAAAAGCTGAAACATGCAGAAATCATGACTGTCTACTCCTCCCCCATGTCCTGTCAGTTTCTTCATCCCAGATTAGTGTCTGTTGGCTTGGGAAGTAAAGAGGGAGCAGATGGACCACAAAATGAGATTCTGTAACCTTCTTACCCAATAGATCAGCTTTCTGCATGTATTCAGACATATTTACTTACTGTAGTGACAATTATCAGTTTTATTTCTTTTAAGAAAACCAAACAACTTCAGCTCAGTATGAAAGAGCAAACTAAATTGTCTTCTGGCACCATTACTGTCCATGTAATTTCAAATCAGTTAGGAGAAATGTGGCTGGATTCCTATCTGCACAGTACCTGAATATGCCCATTAAATTCTTAGACATGCTTAGGTATAAGGGGACAGACACAGTATGTACATTCTCTGGACTCTTAACTTTTTATTGTTCATAACACAGGTCAGAAGAGCACAGTTGTTTATTTCCTGGGATATTTTGTTTGAATATATTATTTGGATGGCCAGATGAAGCATCTTTTTATTTGTAAGTGAAGGGAGTTGGATACAAATGTAACCAAATAATAATAACTACAAAGCTTCAAAACCATTATGTGACTCTATGAAAATGCATCAAGCAAAGAATTCCATTTATTAGAAACTTGCTTGTTTCCTGTGCCTCATTCAAGGTGCACCCATTCAGAGCACTGGACGTATTTTAAATGAGAGGAAATAAATAAATGTCTAGTTAGGGTGTAGCTGTGAATGGAAGCTGCCCTCAGCCATGCATCATGTTAGTATAACCATACATTGAGCTCAGATCCACTGCTAGTGTAACATTTTTACAGCAGCAGAGGTCTCTACCTCAGCCTTCCATATTAGCGAAATGCTGTGCATCTCATCTGGGATAAGAGACACCAGCCCCGAAAACACTGAGGTGAGATTCAGCTTGTCTGTTGTAGCTCTCTAGGAAGAAGGTGCTTCAGCTAAGGGAGCTGGGCGCCTCCAAAGAACAAATAATCTCAGTGCCTCAGGCAGCCACTCTAGAAGGTAAATCTCCTTCCAGATATACTGATCTCTATAATAAAACCTCTAGAAAAAACCTTAGAGCAGATACCAAACTTTTAGATGACTCAGGCTGGATGCAAGGAATCCAAGTATATTGTGACAACACATTTGGCCAAATACAATGCGACAAGCTCCTGTAATGGAAAAAGTGCCTTCACTCTCATGCTGAGCGAATGGGACTTGTCCAACAAGTATATGGCACACATATGGCCCTGCACTGGAAGCACAGGGTATCTTCCTTAGCAGGAAAAAGAAACATGTTAAACCTAGTGATTAGGACCCAGAGTTTTAGGAGGTTTAGGAACTGGAGAAAATCAAATCAAGAGGTAGAGACTCTGAGTGCAAGAATTGCCTGGCTGCCTTACATGCATGAGTGCATTGCCAAGAGCTGCAGGTGTTCAATCAGACTGCTTTTATTTGAGGTGCCTAACGTGGATTTCGAAACCACCATGTAGGCAACCCGGCTTGAAAATTGACCTTAATTTCTTCTAATTGCATGTCTTATTCTTCATTATTTTTCTTGCTAGAGACAGAATTTTGAAAGGCGATTCACTAGTGCAGCTATTTTTGACTCATCGCTGCCTGTCTTACTTTGTGTTATTTAATGGGTTCCAGTGGCCATATGCTGCAGAGAATCCTGGAACAAAGTGAGTAAACTGGGAGGCATTGCTCAGAAGGATAAATTTCACAGTTGGAAACACACTTAATACTAAGCCTTCTAACCAGTTTTTCCAGAAATCGCAAGCTTGATTGCCATGATATCTGAACATGGCATTAGCTACTCTAATGAGGAAAATAATTTATATGCTATGGAAATTAGGTCTAATTAGATCTTGTTAAGATAAATATCTCAGTTCAGCTGAAAACTTGAAGAGATACATTTTGCAGTGTTCCAGATTATAAATATGACCCTTGATCTTCACCCCCCTCTGCGTCTTGGGTTACTACTGGTAGAAATGGATGTGAAAACCTCCTTATCACAATCACTACATTCTGTATGCACTTGACATGGAATCAGTTACAAAGATGCTGGATAGTTTAAACTTTACATGGCTTAAAACTCATTTATTTTTTACATCAACTTTAGACAAAGAGCCCAATTTCAGAACTGTGCAACAAAATGTGTCCTGCTTATTCATTTTCTTATTTTAAACAAATATATTAATGTTTATAAATTTTCAGATCCACGGCAAATAATGTTTTTCAGTGCTCTTTACCACTGTTTTCAGTGACTTTGGAACAACATGCATGCCAAATTATATCAATACCATCTTAATGGAAGACAAATATTGAATGCAAACTATAACAAAATCAAAGTTCCTTTTAAATTTAAAAGGAAAACAAGAAAGAAAGTCAAAAAATATATAAGGTGGACCATACAAAAGGCAGCTACATTTCTTTAGTATTTAGACCAAGCAGATGACTGATACCTCCATGTATACTTTGCAAGGTACTGCCAAGCAATGGGCCGAACTCATCTTCCCTCTTCGCTGGTGGTGTTGCCATGGGACTCAGAGCAGGATGAAACCTTGTTGGCAGCTGCTTTGTTTTCTTCCATCTTGCAAAAAACACAGATCCAAAATATTTACTGTCCCAGTGGGCTTGAGTTTCCATCTTGCACACTGACACTTCTGCAGAGTGAAGGAGACGGGAATCAGTGCTCTGCAATAATTTCAGTTTGATATTTTTTCATTGTCACAGAATAAGCTATTTAAAGTGAATCCTTTAAAAGTCTATCTTCAGATACTATTTTTTCATATCCCCTGAACTAATGACCTACAAGCCTGCAACTTACCCTGTAACATCACAGGCCATTTTAAAAATACATGTCAAGGAGGCAATTTCCCTTATTCGATGCAATTCCTTTGCCATCAGCCTGGCAGCACTGGCAGCTTTAGACAGCTGTTTCTGGTCCCTGCAGTCACCGGCTTGCCTTCTGGGGAGCAGGATGTGCTGGGAGGTGACTCTGCAGAGCCCCGGGGACACCACCTTGGTGCACCAATGCCACTGGGAGCCAAGGGCATGAAGAAAGCACAGGGGACCAGTCTGGGCTGGGGGAATTTGTCCATGAGGACCATGACTCTAGGAGGCAGATCTACCAAGTGGTCCCTGCAATGATGAGGGTCCGATGGCAAAAAACACAAAGGCTTTTTCTAGGCAAATCCACTCCCTCCGAAAAACAAGCAAACAAAAATCCATCTGTATGTCCTGTTTGTGGCAAGTCTTGAGCAAGGAGAAAGGTGAATTATCTGATGTTTGCAGTCATGGTTCCTGACAGCTTCTCAATGTCTCTGTGTCTTGATAAACACATACCTCTGTCCATTGACCTTTTTTCTTATGAGTGCGGGGGAAACTAGCTCGCAGTGCTGCTACTGTGTAATGTCCCTGGATGAAGGAGCATGATAAGTGAGTAAAACAAGATGACTCTTCCTATGACCTTTAAATATTAATAAATTAAATATCTATTTGCATTACTCATTTTCTATTATTAATGTATTTCTCTTCTGTTATTCTTGGTCTTTCTGGTCATTACTGCCAGAAGATTCTGCATCTTCCATTTCAGAAAATACTTGCAAGAATTGAGATGATTCCCAAAGATTCCCTCCATGTATATATGTACATACACAGTCAATGGATGAGATACCATGCAGAGCAGCAGCAGATGTATGCAGATTTCTTCTGTGGAAGTCTGTAGCAATGATTTCACTATTTGAGTTGCACAGCACCAAGGCAGCAGTTGGGTTTTTTTAAAAAAAAAATCTATTTACTCTTTTTGTGACAAACCTAATGATTGCAGAAATGAGAAATCAGCCTGCAAACAGTCCAAATTTAAATAAAATCACCCCCACACTAGACTATAACAGTGGCAGATGGACAGAGGAAGAAAGTGTATATAGTCATATTTTTTGCCATTATAGTATAGACCCTTTCAGATTGCAGCAAGCAACTTGCCATCTGCAAATCTGAGTATTTCCTTTACTGCTGAGGCACTGATTCAAAAATCATGATTTGTGAAGTTTGAGTTAAAGTATTAAGAGGCTTATCTCTCATTTTAAAGGCATACTGATCATCTCCTGATTTTACTTCAAACACATGGGAAAAGCATCCTGAAAATTTCCCTCAGCGTTCTTCTTAAGACAAAACCCAAATCCACTGCCTCACGCTTAGGTATGTGGTGAGGTAATGGGTTCTGCACATGAATACCTTTTTGTCAAATAGTCTCTTATTGCTGTTGTTCTCTAGCTTTTGTTTGGTTTACTCTTTGAGGAAGTGATTTGCTCTGTGCCTACAGGATATGTAGATCACACTGGGCACCTTACTTACAGCACCACATGTACTGACGGCAGCAATGGTTTTAATGCTGACCCTCTGAAGAGAGAAGAATATGATCACTGCATAAATTTTTTAGGGCCAGATCTTTAAATGGCTGCTGATTTAGTGGGAGTGTCAGTTTAATACAGATTTGCAAACAAAGTCTGGGCACATTTTAAAAACCTCTCAGTGTGTCTACCCACCTCTGCTTTCCACGGTTTTATCCGACCATAAGCTTCGAAGGATGTGACCATCACAGAGATCAGACAAACATACGCAATTTGCAGCCTACCGGGGTTTCTGATGCTTTCACACTATGGGCAGGGAGTTACTTCATCTAAGGGTCAGGACTCTTACACAGGTTTAACTTACCAGTAACCAAAAAATCGCCTCTAGGTATGAAAGCCTATTTCAAACTTGTTTAAGAAGAGGAGGATGCAATTAAATTCTGGCAATTCCCTTTCAAAAGGTGCTGCAGTATGCTTTGCATTGCAGTATTTCTAATTTTCACCAGGTCAGGGTTGCTCTCTGTGAGTCGAAAAAAGAAAAGGTTTATTTTGCTAATCATACATGCAAAAGCCATGCACAAAATAAAATACTAAATACAGTAATTACAGTAATTTTTGTTAAAATATTTTTACACAATAAACCTCTGGCTTTGAAAACTCTACCAGAAGCGAAAGAAAAACAAACTGTAATGAAAAAACTGAAATCAGAGGCCACTAATAACACTAAAGGGAGCCCAGAAGCCAAATTAATGTTTCTACAAAGAAATACTTTTCTACATCAGGCAAATTCTTAGTAAGACCTTTACCTGGGTCTTTACAGACAGGATTCAGATTTCATTTTGAAGTATGTTTTTTACAAACTGTTTAGTGTTCATATGTCATTACCACTGTTGGGCCAGATTGCACCTGGCATCGATATAAACAAAGCTTTGGCAAGAATTCTTTCCTTTGCGATGGAGACATCTGATTTTCAAGCTGAAAACATGTCAGTGTTGCAAGCCACTCCAAATAGCCTGTTTTACCAGTGCAGTAAATTAACCCGCCTGGTGTAGTGTTAAATGCTTTACAAACATCGACTGAAGGTGAGGGAGGGAAACAGCAAATAACAAACAAAAACATTTCAATAACTTGTTTGACTATGAGCAGTGAAAAAAGTACAAGCAAAGCTTGAAGGGAAGAGGGGGGATGCCTAGGGGACAAAACAGCAGAAAAACAGATTTTCAGAATTTTGTCCTGTGTTTAACCCAGAGATTGTGTGCCATGGTGTGGGAAGACACGGAAGGAGCAGAACAAGTTCTTTAGATGATAGAAAAAGCATCTTCATTTGAAAAGCAGATCAGGATAATGGCAAACAGTGACTCTAACTCATCATTGCCTTGTCTAGAGGAGGAAGGCTTTTTGAAAGCTATTGCATGAAAGAGGTTCACCTTTAATGCCACAAAACACTGGTGGACAAAGACTACGTAGGCAAAACAGAGGATAAAATATTAGGCTATCCCCCTTGCTTCCCCATTGTTCGGGATGAAAAAGCTGAGCTGAACTTCTGGGCACACAGAATTGGCTGCGTGAAAGCTCTCATCGCTAGATCGTGCATTTGTGCTAAGCTTGAACGGTCTAGAGGACAATGGGTTCATCCTGCCTGTGGCTCTGCAGTGATTCTGCAATATAGATGTGAAACAAGAATAGCTGGAAAGTAGGTCCACATGCGTATGGAGTCGAACAACGGCCTGTCCTGAGAAACACAGGCAGAAGTAGTATTTTTAAATATATATTTATATAGCTGTTAGACTGAAGCCATTTTGCTACACATCTTGCTATTTTAATTGTCATAATAGCTGTCTATTTATAAACATGCATGTAAGTGGGCTAGAATAATTAATTAATATTCATAAGCATTCGTAAGCAAAGTTTATGTTAGGGCAGATGTTAATTCCCAAGAGGCTTACATTTCTATTAAGTGTAAATTTATAGTAGTAAGATCCAGCTTGATTGATTCTTGCTTGGCCAGCAATAGAGGACTTAGCATCCGTACTGGCAGAGATTATATCTGGTCAACAGGAAAGGAAAACTGGCCAAGAAACTGCCAACACAGAATCTGAAGCTGTGAAACCTGGTCAAGAAGAAATAAAGCCAAATAAGCAACAGATGAAAAATTATCTTAAAGCAAAGATCAAATCACTCAGTTGGAAATGAGAATTGTATAGGAAAAGGTGGTGCTTAGAGCATTAAGGGACATGAGAATTTCAAAAACAATAATATTAATAAATATAATGGAGTGCTGAATACTAGTATTTTTTTTATGTGGACCTTAACATTTTCCAAAAATAAAAAAATAAGTAGACCATTTCAATATGATCAAAGATGTCTGACAAATAGTAGAGAGGGCTTCTAAACTTTGCAAATCATTTGGAAGAGAATGCCAGAGGTCTCAGTACACAAAAGCCATGGATATACTGGAGAGACCTCAGGAATGGGCTCCAAAAACGTTGAAGGAACTGGAATATCTCTCCTCTGAGGAGAGGCTTAGAGTGCTGGGACTGTTCAGCTCAGGGGGATCCCATCAATGCATATAAACACCTGCAGGGAGGGTACAAAGAGGACAGAGCCAGGCTCTGCTGAGTGCTGCCCAGTGACAGGGCTGGAAGCAACGAGCACAAGCTGAAACATGGGAGGCTCCCTCTGAACATCAGAACACTTTTTCACAGTGTCAGTGACTGACCACTGACAGGTTTCCCAGCGGTTGTGAGTCTCCATCCTTGGAGATATTCAAAAGCTATCTGGACACAGTCCCAGGAGACCAGCTCTGGGTGTCCCTGCTTTAGCAGGGGCACTGGACAAATGACCCCCAGAGGTCCCCTCCAACCTCAGCAATCCTGTGATTCTGTGACTTCATCTGAAGCCCAGTGAGGAAGGTGATAGATCAAATAAAGAACCAGGAAAGAAAGAGACTTTGGTAAGACACAAACTTTACAATAGTTTTCTGGTACTGTTGTGCCTGGTAGAGCACCCTCAGATATTGGAGTGGTCTTGTGGGTTCAAGAAGGATTTGTTCCTGCACCTGTGCTGCAGAAACTGCCTCGAAAGAGTAGACTTCCCAAGAAGTTTATTGATGATTGCTTGCCAAATCAAAGAGTGGGGAGAGAAATAGATAGGGAACTTGCCTACAGATAAAGCCGAAGAGCATCAATGCCACTGTGTGTTTTGTCCTCAGAAAGTAAGTGAGGTTCTAGATGTAGAGTAACTGCTAGGACCCTTTTGGACTGTGTTGGCTACAGCCCCATTGTAAGTGTAAGCAAGACAATTTAACCAGGAAAGGACACGAACAACCTTCTGTGTCCAGCAGCATAACCACACACCAGCACAAGCACTGCAAACACACTGGCAGGGACAGTGCCTCAGTGCCCAGCTGGAATGAGAAAATGGAGCCAGGGAGCTTCTGGAGGTTGCAGGGGTGGCTGCCAAACAGACACGATGCTTGGTGGCAGGCTGGCAGCATAGGGAGAAGCCACTGCCAAGAAAAGGGAAGGGAGTATCACCTGAGTCCTACCAGGGTTAACCTGCACCTGATGCAGGTGATGGGAGTGGGGATTCTGGCTGAAGAAAATGTCTCTGAGCACTTTGAGGGGAAAACTACCTTCTGTTCTCAATACAAAACACATTATTACTGGGGCAATCAAAAAATATAAACAGGTTTAGCAAGTAAAGCAGGACAGTTTCCCAAAAAAAGAGATCTTTTAGGTAAGTAGAACATATTTTCACTAATTTCTTTTGGCAGTCCTTCATTCAGATCAAGAAGGAGAGTCATATCAAGTAAAAGGACAAAAAAAATTGCTAAATACATACTTTGTTCAGACAGTTACACAACAATAAAGCAAGCTGGGCAGAAATGTAAGAGGAAAAGAAAGTGAAAAAAAGGCAGTTTAATGGGTGTCAAACTTGTAAACACTGAATTCTATTTTATCACTGTTGGCTTAAAATTAATATAAGGTAAACAAAGCAGCAGTACTGTATTATGCGGTCATATTGCTGCAAAATCCTGATTGTCCATGAATTTTATTCACACAGGAGAATATATTATATTGCAAGTAGCATTTTAGCAAATAGTTTCATGCCAGAGCTTTGCATCAACTTAATGTTATTGGTGTCAACTAAATCTGAAGTAGTCAAATCAGTACAAAGTCCAGGCTGACCCCAGCATTTATTGTATGTTTTTAGAAATGGTCCAAAGCTGAACCCATCTTCTTATTAGTCTTTTACTTACACTGCATTTGGCAGTCATTGTCCAGCAAGTGAGAGAAAATACCTGATAAGCCATGTGTAAAGAATTTGAACTCAAATTCTGACAGTGTGCTTGAAGTGAATGAAATTCATGTCAGATTTGGACAGATGCGAGAGTAGGTAACAAAAGCACAGGTGAAGGAGCCCTGCATATTCAGGCCTGGAAAAATGATATGAAGGGAATCACATAAATGAAGGCAGAAGTTGTGTTAGTTAAGTAATCAATGATTTAACAAGGTGCTCTGCTTCCAGATGCCCCTGTTGGTTATGCTGAGGTAATTTTATGGGGAAATGTATATGGATGCAAGAATGGGGGTTTGTAGTGAGGGTTGTTAAGAGATGCAGGCATTTGCTTGAATCCTACCTACTACTCTACTCATTGGCACAAACTAGGTGATATAGTGGGTGCTTAGCTGGCTGGGCTCTGGTGGAAAGAAAAACAAACACAGCTCAAAAAGTTCATTTTCCATGTTGTCCTTCCTAGCTACTTATTGTCATCCTTTGCCATGCCCTTGCTTGCAGTGGTGAGGTTGTTTGTTTGGCCAGGCTGTAAACAGGACTGATTAAATGGGCTGGGGTAAAAAAAAAAATCCTACTCTCCCATACAGGAAAACCTGAGTTTCTCTAATGGGATTGCTTCAGTGATCCAGTTTGCGTCTTGGCTGGAAATGCGTCTTGATCGGAAATGCTTGCACAAAGAAAAAGTGAGGCATGGAGTGGGAATAAGTGGAAGAGGGCAGGAGCTGCTTAGATCTTGCAGGAATAATCATATATTGGTTTATTTTATTGTTTTATTGGGAAATATGCACCAGCTTTACTTTCGACTTCATAGATATTCCAGAAGCCCCACTGAGGAGCACCTTCTCAGTCAGCCTAGCATTTTAAAATAATTTATTTCATCAGGAAAGTAAGTTGAAGAAAAGCTTGGGGAAAGAAATGTCACAAGTTCCTGATTTCCACTGCAATCAGGAATATCTAAATGAGGAACTTAATTAGGTTTTCAAGAATACCAGTAAACAATTCTCTCCATGTCTATAAAGGTGTGTATTGTATTGTACCAGTATGATACATCTATCAGTGATGTACAAATACCACCCTACAACTGTAGGATTGACACGGGTGAGGCAGGGGAAAATTCACATTTTCAGGTTTTGTTTAGACCACAGAACACAAGTTAATTCATTTCTAAAAGGTTCCTACTTCTTGCCATGAATACATGAGTCATGGAGTTTATTTTTAATAATTTTACTTTGTATCAGGGATCAGTCTCTGCCTCAGCTAGTCACTGCCAGTGCGGGGACACATGGGACATGGCATTCTGGTGCTGTTTCCCCTCTCCCACTCCTGAGGTGTGGGGGAGGAAAGAAGGAAGGGCAACTGCTCTTGTACTGCTGCCCATCCTTCAGGGACTCTGCCAGAAGATGTAGGCTTTGCCTCATCATATGGAGCATCTGAGAAAATGTTGCCTGCAGGACGTGCTAAAACCTGCATTTGGGATGAAGTGGGGATTGTTGGGTTCCTTTACTCACCCCAGTCACCCATCCACGTGGGATTTCTATCATAAGGAAGCCCTTCTTCTGGTAGAGAAAGAAGAAGGGTTTCTGGCAAAATCCAGCTTAATGAGGTGGGTCTTTGTTAAGGTGAGCACTGGCTGAGAAATACAAGTATAAAACAAGTTTGCTTTGCAGTAAGGCAAGAGTTGTGTCAATTTAGTGCAAAGCTTGTTAGATCAAAGTCTTCTGTGTTCAACATCTCCTAACATTATTCTCCCACAGAAGTAATTACTGCAATTACAGGCTACTTCTACAATGCTAAATGCATGTGATCCAAGGAGAGATCCCTGCTGCCCTCACTTAGTGTGGCAGAGGTGCTTGTGCCCATATGGCATAGGGGCGCATCTCTAGAGCAGATTAAATGCAGTGATGGATTAGCAGAACATGAGTGCCCTGTTCATGAGTTCTCCTCATGGGGTTTTGATAAAGTAGTTAGGTTTGTAGTATGGTTCTTTTTAGGGTGGTTTTTCTTGATTTCCATCTTATGAACAGGGTGGCATAAAAAACCACCAGGTTTTTAAACTTCAGCTGAGGATGTCTTGTACACCCTGGGGCATGGCAAGATGGCTCATGTGAGTGTTTGAAGGGACACGCGCTTTGCTGGAACAGAGTGGGGGCAGCTGAACTTGGTGCAGTCCTGCCCAAACCACTCTTTGGGCATGATACCTGGAGAGATCTATCTCTGAAACCACACCTGTGTTGTGGTTTGGAGGAAATAGATGATTCAGTCCCCCAAAGGAGAGTCTGGATGTACGTGAGCAGTTGTGTCTTGTGGGCAGCTGGGACCCCAGACTTTCAGGTGAAGTTGGGAGCCAAGTTAATCCAGTGGTATAGATTTTCTCAGAGAGTCTGTACCTGGAAATTTATATGAATGGCATGATCTCACAAGGGCATATACAGTACTACATGAGGTAATTTCTACTTTTAAAAAAATCCTGTGGGATAAGAAGGTTTCAGAAGTCCTCTTCTAGATGGCTCAAGAACCCATCTGGTGGGAGGACTTCCTGGGAGTGCCTTGCCCAGCATAAGACACCTGAGAGACCAGTTTCGGTCTTGAATCCCCACTGCATGGAAATACACACATCTACAAGGTGACACCACTTAACTTTAAAATGTAAGTTGAAAATGAAGAGTTGAGAGCTTTTTTGTCCCCTTACTGTGAACATGAGCTGTAAACACTTAGGGCATTCTGTGGGGCTTTGATCACATTACAGAATATTAATTTGCTAATTCACCAATGCAGATAAGGCACTTAATGAAAACTGAGATAAGAGCTGTTAATCAGTATTTGCACAACACCAGAAACACAACAGTTGTTTCAAGCTTTCTCTTTGAAACACCTAGTTTTATTAAGACTGTAGGTAGACTGGGAAAAGTTTCTTCCAGAAAAGTGGAAGGATAAGAGATGCCATGGCACACCTAACCTAATTTTTCTTAATGCCTTCCTCATTCCTAGGGGCTATTAAGCAGCTTGGGGCAGACACTGGTTCTCCAGTGCAAGCAGGCATAAAGTTCTGGCCAGTCGGGTTTTTTCGGAAAACCCGTGTTTACATCTCTTGGCTTTAAGTATTTTTTTTTCAATTGTTTTATTAAGTAATTGAGGAAATAATTTGCCAGTCTTTGAAACATTTGATCCATGCCTCACTTAGGATCATCACACCTGAGATCAGCTGCTGAACAGGGATTGATAGTTCACTAAAGCAGATCTACTTTTGACAGACAGCAGTGTATTTCATTATCAGCATTAACAAAAAGATGCACTTGTAAAAATAAAAAATGGGTGTCTAAATGTACACATTTTCCATAGTTATCTATTACACACTTCTAAGTAAATGCATCTTAAATGGTAATAATTTTAAATAAAAAATTAACATACAGTTCAGATGAAAGAAAATATTACCCTTTTTTTAACTGATATAGTAGATTGCATATTTTGTAGCCTTACTTCATCATGCAGCAGCTCATTTGGACTGTCCAGGAAGACTGAATAACACTAACACTTCTAAAGACTTTTCATTTGTGATGCTAATCTGTCACAAAACCAAAAGTATCTTCAGAAAGCCAGCAAAAAAAGTAAAGAGACTACATCTTGCAGCCAGCTTAAAATAGCGGTAGCTTGATTTGTGTTAATTGAAAGGTTGTTTACATCTCTTTTGTAAGTGTTTATAAAAGTTGGCAGAGAGAATAGCTGCGTAGCTACATGAACAAAACTTTCATTTATTTAAGCTGCTGTATATGTTACTATCATTAAAAACCTCTTGAAACATTTCTGTACACACAGTCTTAAGGTATAGGCCTGTCTCTGTGTTTATGTACACACGGACACACGCAGGCGCGCACACACACACCGTGCTGTATTATTTTTGTTACTGAGACATTTGTACTCAGTCCTCATATGTGACTACTTCTATGTGCCAGCTCATTCCAGCAGCCTACTGGCCTCTGTTTAAATTTCTCCGAGATATGTGCAAGTCAGAAAAATACCTTGATAACAACTTGTGAAAATGTCTTGCTGTTGCACTCGTATACACACCCTTGGACAGTTAGGATCAGCAGAAATTTAGTATTTACATAGCTGAGCACCCCTAAAGCTTACTGGGATTCATGAGCCCTGGGTCCTGGGCTGGTGACTGGGACAACCTCAGGCTCTTGTTCCCTGCTTCTCCATATTCACAGCATCTCAGGACAGGCCACCTGCCCTCCTTATGTGGAAACTGCCCAACTCTAAAGATGTTGGATAGACCCCTACCTAATATCTTCAGGATCCACATTGTCCACACTGGTAGAGGGAGGGAGAGGCTTGCTAGGCTTACATGGCAGCAAGCACTCCCAGCTGTCCCTAGACAGCTTTTAGAGATCTTGTCTTTTAAAAATACAGGATGGATATTGTTGATAAGAGCACTGATGTGTTCCCAGACCTTAAATGAAACTTCTAGAGAAATGGGCAAAGAAATTTGATTTCCTCAGCAGAGCATGATTAAATTCCTGCTTAGTTCTTAATGCTGACTACTGATTTTTGCATCATTTTAGTGTTGCTAGACATGTACTGCATGTAAGGACAATTAGCAGAGCAGAGAGAAAAGCAGCAGATGCTAGAAGTGCACAGAGTTAGATGACTCATTATGATGTCATGAAGAATCTTTTTCAGACAAGTGAAAAGGTTGTTATTAAACAAAAAAAAAAAAAAGACAAAATAATTATTAAAGAAATAATATGGAGATTTCAGGAAAGAGTAGCAGAAAAATCAGTGTCTTGCAGTACTCTAAAACGTGCGTTTGCCTGAACTACAGAGGAGAGATGCCAACATACATGATGGAGACTCTATTCTCCCTCTTCCTCCCCACTCCAGCTCCTTCTTTCCTTTATGATTGGTTACATGGTGGGTTGGGTGTGTTCCATGTTGAACCAAAAGAAAATGTGTTTTAAAATGTCTTCAATCTTTAAAAACTCATTAACTGATTATCTGCTCAGAGGTAACAATGAGAAAATATTTAATTTTTTTCTTAATAATTTCCTGAAGGCTTTGTGCATATTTAACAGCAGTTTTTCAGTCTAACAAGACTAACTAAAAATACGTACTTGCCATTTCAAAGATTTATTCTCACAAGTACCTGATGCGTGTAAGGTAGAAAGCAAGTCTCATGAGACAAGTACCTCCTGCTCTCAGAAGCACTCTGCTCCACATTTACGGTTCTCTTTGTTTTCTTAAAAACAAATGTGATTTGTCTTTTCTCTTGCCAGTCCCATTTGTGAATTTGAAACTAAATGGCACTTGTGTGCCATCATTCTGTATGGCATCACTTCATTGTTGGAGAATTATGCATGCAGAAAATGTCGGACTTTCCCCCTGCAGAAACTCTATTCTGCACAAAAGCTACTATAGGTATATAATATATATGTGCACTCTGCAAAATCTTATTTGAGAGGTGCATTCGTATGGTATGCACTAATATAGTGACAAAAGATTTAGCAACATCAAGTTCTGTAAACAAACCACTCCGAAGAATTAACATTAACACATAATTGTATGTTTTTACCATGTCAGATGTGTCACAAAAAAAAGAACTTGAATTGTGATTACAGTAATTAATTTTTTCTCTCCCGTTTGAAACATGCCAACTTATTATGGCATTGAGGATGATAGATTCTGGCCTGCCATTTTACTGCATTATATATTTACACTTCTATATGAAGACTTGTTACCGAAAGATGTTAACAGGATGAGATCTATATACAAACATATATTTAAGTATGACCACTATCTTTACCTTAAGGCCTGGAGCTCTTTAGAAAAAAAAGGGGGGAGACTAGGCAAGAAAAATAAAGCAAAACAGAGGTTTTGTCCTCAAAATCAGGTAGGTCTAGAAATCACAGTGCTAAAAAGCAGGATTGTAGAGAATTGTACCAGTTTGAAAAGAAAGAATAAAATGTAATTTTTCCATCTGCTGTTAATCTGACCATCTTTGCTTCATTTTTGCTGTATTAACAGTGTGTCCAGGGTGAGTGGGTGGCGGAGCTTCCAGTTCTGTGGCATTCTTTCTTCTTCTGTGGCTTTTCTGTTCTGAAGTGGAAATTTCTATGTTGTGACATATAATGCAGAGGAATAAAAAGGTGAGAAAAAGAAAAAAAGGAAAAATGGAAAGGTACTGATTCAGATGAGGGAAGTTGTTTCCAAATATTGTTACCAAAAGCACCTATTTAAGTGCCCTTATACTCTGTGGTTTTACCAATAAGCCCAAGGGGCTCCTTCTTTGCTGCCACCCCCTTCCTCGAGCCTCGCGCTCTGCCTGCCTGATCCCATCCGACAGTAGAGCTGATACCGCACTAATCCCCGCAAGTTTGGGACTAATGAACTAACTGCTGGGCTTCCGCCACGGAGCTTGGTCCCAAACTATACTGTACTTCACACTCGATTTATTCTCCAGATGGCGAGACTGCGCAGCCCTGCCGCGAGGGACCACCTCTTCCACTGGAGTGTAAAAGTGGACGGATGTTGTTTTCTTTGCAGATTTGATAATTCAGAGCTAGAAACTCACGAGGATGGTTTAGTTATTAGGTTTAATGGGTGCCAGTTGAGGCGGCAATATGCGTATTCCCATTTTTAATTTCAGTGTCTGTGTGTTTGAGTAGCAATGGATTTGTCAGCAATGCTGCGTCACCGAAACCTTTCTCTTCACCAACTGGCATAGCTGCACGTGGTAAAGAACCTCTTCCTGTGTCCTCCTCAGAGTCAAACAGAAGGGGCGCTACAGTAGCCACTCTGACCAACCTTTTTTTTTTCTTCAGTGAGCTTTCCAGCACAAGTTGCAAATGTAGCATATTTTAATAATATCGCTATTTACCATGAAGCTCTCTGTTGTCTTTCTCTCTTGTTCAGTTTGATAAAGAACCCAGCTCACATAGGACCCAAGGAGGATACCACCATCCCAAGCTACCTGGGCATGAAATGTTTTACTTAATGACTGGTTTGTTTCTTTGTCAGCCATGCTTTCATGACAAAGTATTATCTACTATGTTGTAGTTCTCATGTGAAGAACAGGGCAAATATTTTTCTCACCATTCCTCAAAAATTCTAGTTTTCCTGTTCTTGGATGTAAAGATATTATTGTGTCAAGGACTACTTTTTTCTCTGTTATAATGTTGAAGTAGTTTACCTAGCTTAGACCTTCAGCTTTTGCATGAATCCTACAATAAGAATAACATCTACATTTCCCTGCATAATGAGGCAGAAAGGACTCTGCTTTTCCTCCATGTTTTTAGTACATTTAGTCAAAGGCTTTAGCATATATATTTTTTATTTACCCATGAAATGTTTTATTGGAAACCTTTATGGGGACCTGATGCTCCCCACTAACATCAGTTGGATTTCCTCCACTGTAGGAAGGGTAGACACTGAATCAGCCCCTCACAAGCTCTGGCTTTGGCAGCCAGGTCCCATCAGTTTGTTCCACAATTTAAAACATAAATTGATTCTTGCTGTGGAAACTATAGTGACTAGAAGTATTATATCATGGAAAGGAAACATTTCCATTCCTGGGCTATCCAGGCAGACAGATCTAAAACATAGCAGTTCTAAGAAAATGCATCAATTCTCAACCCAACAGATGGCATGGGTGTGTTAACTAACATAGCAACATATTTTCTATTAAAATATGGGAAAAAACAGCAACCCCCTCCCCATGTTTGTTGGTTGGTATAAATTCAGTGAAGTTGTTGGTTATTTTTGGGATATGTACCAGAGGGCTGCACATTTAGTTTATGTAAATTGATAACAGCAACAGCCTGTTAATAAGTGTTTTGTATGGAAATATACCTAGAAAGACACGATCTGTCTTTTTTGGGAAGGGAGTTTCCAGACTGAGGAGAAAAATAGATATGAGATGGTCTAGTGCTCATTATTAAATTCTGAAAAAATATAATAACAAATTAAGCTGCAAGTTTGCTAGAGATGTGCCTTCAGTTGGAGTTGGGTGCTGCCTTAGAGGATACTTTGGGGAGATCTCTCTTTTGCAAATTGGATTGGTGTGTGCTGAAACAGTGATAATCTGACTTTAATTAAAAGCATAAATTGGTTTGGAGTGTGTTTTTAAGCTACCCTTCTGCATCATATCCAGAAACTTTCAGCCCAGCCCTAGAAACCCATTAGCCCAGGTCGGAGAAGGAGAACATAGGGGATTTGTATTTCCCGGTATTGGCATCATATGGTTCAGTTTACCTAATTTGGAAGAACCATTTCAGACAGCCATGTGCCGGAGCTGTCTTCCAGCTGGACATGCTTGTACTAAACTGTGTGCATCTTTATGTGGCTTTCCTAATGGCCCCAGACAGAGTCCATTCACAGCAGTTCGAATGTTTTGGGTTGCATTTTCCAGAGATTACCTCTGAACGTGCCCCTTGATCGCAACCCAGGGATACATACATGGGCGCCTTGTTCCCGTCTGTCCGATTAACAGGCATATGCTCCCAGCCTTCGGAGAAGCACGTCTAGTAGCCCCAAGCTGAAGGCTGTTCGCTTCAGATTTCATTAACTTTCTGCTTCATTATTCCTTCCTTTTAACCAGTTAGAGCCACCAATTGCTTTTCTCTAAACTTACCCTAATTATCAGGGGTCCCAGCCCTGTAAATCAGTACACTGCAGAGCTGTCTTAAACTGGCCTGGGAGACCCTGTTCTCATCGGTTCTGACAACTGTAAGCTACTGTTCCCTCACACTGTTTAACTCAGACCACATTGGGAAACCACCTCTGCCCCTCTTGCCGGCAGAGGTTTGCATCCGCCTGGTTTAAATCTACTGTCATGTGCTCTCTTGCTGATTTGTATTAGCCTGTGTATTAACTTTGGTGATTTTTTTTTGGTTGTTTTTTCCCCTTGAGTTTGCCTGTTTTCTTGAAAAGCATCTCTATTCAGCAACTGCATATTGTTAAAGTCATTCCTGAGCCTCCATGAGTCAGGAGCTTTAAAGTTTTATTAGCCCCATAAAAACTCTTCACAAATGAAATGACTTTTGATAAGTGTGCATTTTGACAATGCGAATTTGTTAGGGGCTGTTGGTGAGTGGAAGGCATTTGGGGTTGAAACATCAGTTGGCAGGAAGCAGAGAGCCCAGCACCCTTCTTCGACCCCTACCCCCTTCTCCAGGTCAAGAAATGATTTTCATTTCAGAAAAGCATGCCAGTATTCTTCATGCAAATCAACTAATAAACATATTTGTAAATTTACATTCACAAAAATAGCAAATGACATGGGGAAGCATTTGTCTTTGGAGATTTTATTTTGTGCCAACAGAATACCCTTTTACGTGGTTTAAGAAAATCTTAGAGTTATTTCAGTGTTATTTTTATATGCAAGTTGTGAACTCTATTACTGCCTTTAATGCACTTTGAATACATGGAGTAAAGGAAAGCCAAAGAAGTATATGTACATCTGTGCTTTTTGACATTCAGGCAATGTAGAGCTGAACTACAAAAATGAGTTTTTTAATGCAAATTTAAGAACATGTCATTTTTGAGAGAGAAGACAGTTAGTGCAACACATTATGTTAGTGTAAAGATTTGTGTTACACATGTTCAGCACTAGCAGACACAAAAGTCTTGTTTTCTGTAAGTGGTGGAAACCCCATGCATTGAATTTTCCAGTTATGAAGAAATATTAAAGAGGAAGGTAAAATTGTGAGGTTCTGGTGATGACTGCTTCAATAAAGTCCGAGAGTGATAGACATTTTGAGGACACCACTATGCTGGCGGTCTAGCTTTTTCCCCCTTGTCATTTCAACAAGTTTTCTTCTCAGTGCATTTTTCTGTCAATAGAAAATATGCTTTCTTTTTCTTTTCTTGTGCATCTGAACTCATATATATTGTAGAGAGAAGCAAGACTGACCATTGTGAAAACCCTTGAAGAGTTTGACTTTGGCCACGCGGAAAAGTGTGTCAGGATAAACTCTGTGTCCAGCGGCCTTGCAGAAGAAGATCTAGAGGTGCTTTTGCAGTCCAAGACCCTTCCTTCAAGCATGATGCTGCCAAAGGTTGAAAATGTTGAGGAAATAAGATGGGTGAGTACCAACAACACAGTAGTTTTTGACTGAAGCTGTTGGGCCAGGTTCACACAGGCGCAGAGATGAATGGCTGTGAGTTAAGAGGAAGGCTGCGAATACCACATGATGTTGTTGCTTGGCTGAGGTAATTGAGAAGTGCATCCACTTAAATGTGTGTGTGATGTTCTGTATGAAAAGCGTATATGGAACACGTTTATAAAGAAAACCAGGTGTATTTCTCCCACAGCTGACAAAGAACCAATATTGCTGTCAGAATATATTACCAAAAATAGAAGGGTAAGTGCCTGACTCTTCTCTAACTACCCTAACAAGCAAAATTACTGTCTGTCCAAGAGCCTTAGTTATGTGCATTGGGAGCAGGAGATGGGAAACCATGTTAGCAACATATGAAAAAATGGGCTGGGGGGAAGGTCACTCCTTGGGGCAACTGGAGGAACAAACAGGAAGCTTTTAACTAGTGTTTTTAATTAGCACAGATATTATTTCCTGAACAGTTCTCTACTTCTTCCTTTTTAATTGCTGACAGGTGTGTTTGTGTTTCACAACTGACTTTTCAGCCAATAAAAACCTGAAATGTAAATGGTTGGCATGTCAAATTACTTAAGAAAACTTTGAAATAGGCCTAATTATGCTATAATTGATTTTAATTGTCAAAAAAGAGGGATGCCTGTTTGGATATACCATTATTGCTGTTGATGCCATGATGATTTTTTGCCTTTTCTTTTATACCCCTGTTATACCTTTTTACAACTTCTGTATTCCTAGTGCTTTTTGCCTACATTCTTGGACTTGTTTGTTCAGCTAAGAGACTAAACATTTTAGAAGCTTCATAAGTAAGGGTTGATGTGCCCCAGACCCCAAAGTCCTCTCCAGAACACATTCTGTAAACTAAGATAGAACCATCCAGGGGAAGGTTCCTTGGGGAGGGGGGCTCACTTGAGCCTCTCATTGAGGAATTTTTGATAGATATGCTAATTAGTAAGACCTATAATGATATACCAGATCTTTTGGGGGTGTGCATTGCAGTGTGCATGGAGGTGCATTCCACCTGGACGTGTGCACCTAAGGATCCTTAAAATAAATACCAGTGTAAAATCCCTTTTTCCCTTCTAACCGTGTTTGACTCTTGATTTTAAGACCAGGAAAAGGCATCACTGTAACTTGCCAGTAAAGGAATAATGCTTAATTATTCACTTTATAATTTTGCAAACCGCTAGCTGAGCAACTAGCACACATGCAAGCTGTGATGAAAGGCAGGCAGACGTATTAGGATCCATTTTAATCTCAGCATCTAACCTTGATCAAACCATTGAGATCGGCCTGAGCACACAATGGAGCACGGCCCCATATGCTGGATATGTGACAGGCCCCATCCATTCCGTGGCGCTGCCCCTTCGGCCTCCACCACTCGCCACGGAAGGTTCACCATCCCCATCCACCAACGGGTAATTAAATTAACCAGAGTACACCTCTCAGGGTTTACAGCCATGTAAGTGTTAGACATAACTTGTCAGTGATGAATATTCATGATACCAAAATGGCAGAGCCCTTGCTGCCACCAAGTAGGTTTTGCAGGGAGAAAGGGCTCTTTGTCCTCTCATCCTCTTCCACTTTCCCTCTTGCTAACTTTTATTTCCATCATGGAAAACAAGCCAGCCCCAGAAGCTTCTTTTGCTTCCCTCTCCCTTTGCCCAACCTTTGCACACAAAGAACATACTCTGCCTAACACCACTGCCTTCTTTTCCCAATCCTCCAAAAATTCACTCCAGCGTGATTTCTCAGCCTCCCAGAAGCTGCTTCTCTCCCCCTACGCACACCCACTCCCCCCCTTCATTTTTATTTATGTGCAGCAGAAAACCTGGAGGCTGATGCACAACTAAAAGATGGGCTTACTTGTTTTCTTTTGTGTGAGAATCTCTTGCTTTCCTTTTGTCCCTAGTGTGGGTACTTGTTTGACTGGCATGGCTTATTGGACTATAACAAGCGTAACTCTCCCTCCTTTGTGGCGGGACAATTCTCCCACAAATCCCGACCAGTGTGCATTCTTCCCGACACACTATTGGGTGTGCACTGGAATTGAAAGAATTGCTGAGGCCTTGCTACTTCATCCCCTCCCCAAGCTTTGTGGGTTTTTTTTTCCTCCGCCTTCTTTTTTTTTTTTTCCCTTTCTCCCTGAAATGAACACTTTACCGGGCCGGAAACATTTAATCGTCTCCTTTTGAAAAAAAAAAAAATTAATTGAAACTTCTCCACTCGTTACCTTTTGTATTGGTGCTTATTGCAAATCTTTTACAAGGGAGAGGAAGGGAGGCAATATTTAATTAAATGTGCTTTTTTTTTCCATACCTTCAAAACAAAAGATAGGAAGAATCCCAGGAGTGTGACTTTTAAAATATTTTAAAATAAAATGAGAACTTTGCTCTTTAACTTGCAGCTAAAATATACACACAGTAGCACTTTTAACTTTTTTTTTCCTCTTAAAAAAATAAAAACCAGATAGAGGTCTTAAGAATATATACTGATACCATTGTATTACCTCATTTTCTGCATTTGCTTGGGTGAACTTTACTGTTTTCTGTCACTGTAGTAACCTGCTGTACTGTACAGAGTGAATTGAAATTTTTTTTGTCCTTGCACATTTTTGAGTGGAATTCTCTTCACTAAAGAAAAGTTACCAAGAGGGCCATGGTGATGATGCAGAGCAGAGATGGGAGGGCAGAATTCTTCATCAGAGAAAGCTGTGATTTATTTTGGCCTAATTGTAAAGTTACTGCAAATTGCTGGAAAGCTTTTTTTTTTTTTTCAAGATCTGGGTGATTAGATTTTCCTTCTTTTGGGGAGGGGTGGTGGGGGGAAGCTAAAAGGGGAAATAACACCTCTAATCCAGCTTCTGGTAAATAGGCTGCCAGCTTTTAAAATGAGTTTCCTTTCTATTAGTCAGAATATTATGCTAAGCCTTAAGCATTAGTTTTTTATGTTGCCATAGCAGCCTTATTCCTGCAGGGTTGTGACCTGCGATGATTACAGTACAAAGCTTATAGGGTCTTGAAACCCCCTTTGAAGATGAAAAGTCTTTGATGGTTTATATTTATGCAAATCTCTTAGATATGATTTACCCAACTGAGACTGAATGGAGAGATGATTAAAATTCCCTTTCCTTTGATATCCATTAATAGTCGAATATTCCTTAAATTTAAAATATATGCATATGTGATTTTTGTCTTTATTTACTAACATTTTTGCAGTACCTGCAATATGTTTATCTTGACACAAATTACTCGATCTGGACAGACATAAAACATTTACAATATAGGGCTGAAGGTTTTTTCCCCTTTTTTTTTTTTTTTTTTTTCCCTTTTGAAAGGGGAAAAATCTGTGCAAGAGCTTTTGTATGTTTCCAGATGATAGATTTTGGAATTTGGGCTACCCCACTGGCAGCTCAGAGCTAGCTGTGAACTGGTCTCATGGAAAAAATTGGCAAGCTTTGGTCTTCAAAGAATTAAACTTCCTTTTTAAGGCCTTCCTAGGTAAGCTAAAAAATTATGAAGAAAAGCCTATTGAACAAAAGGGTAACGGTGCCGTAATGAATAATACGGATGCCACTTAGAAGGCTGGGGAGCACTTCCAGTGATGGCGGTGCTGGACCTGAAACAAAACCGGACCTCAGGTACAGCAGCACTTCATTGTTTTCCAGAGCCCACGGATTTGCATTTCACTAAGCCAGGGTGAGAGGTGCTAAGCTTGGATTTTTTTTTTTTCCTTGCAAACCAGCCTCCAAATTTATAAATGTATGGGAATGCTGCAGTTTCAAATCACAGGCCTTGTTAAAAGCTGTTTCAATTTTTTTAGTTATCAGGCTTTGGGGTAGGGAGGGGTGTTTGTTACAGTCAGGTAAATATTTGCCATGTTGTATATACATGTAGGCTGTTCTCTTCTCTTCCCTCTGATAGCTCATTCTGTCTAGTTTTAGTTTTCAGACAAATTCTTACATCACCTAAAAGGCCGAACACTTGTAGAACCAATGAATTTTATCCCCTTTGTGGAAACTGCAATGGGCTTGCTGAATTTTAAGGTAAGAAAGTCTTGAAGTGTTCATATTTAGCCATCTCAGCAAACTAGGATAAGCAGAATACTCCTCAGTGTCTCCCTAATTTCACCAAGGAAAAGAGGTTAAAAAATACAAAACATATTGTTCAATCCCCAAAAACATTTGCATGTTGAACTCTGATGTTTGTATTGTAAAGGCCTTCATAAATTCAAAATATTCCAGTGACAGAACAGTTCCAGACAGTCCACACCAAATAACAAAACCTCTCTTCATTCCTGTTATTGTTTTGAACACACTTGGAGTGGAAATGGGCCTCTCCAAAGATTTGGAATACTCAGTTTTGCACTACACATGGCTATTTAGTAGCTGTCAGACTCAACTTTTGTATACACGTAATTTGAAATAAGAGTTAATCATCCTTTCACTATTGCTAAACTTGAAAATCTTTATAACAGTTTCTACTAAAACATTACAACCAAATTCCATGTTATCGTTTCTTTGTGTGTATGATGGAGTGTTTAATGCTAGGATTAGAAGTAGAATTAACTTTGAAAATATCTGAAGAACACGCTCATTTTTTAGGTTAATTTTAGATCAAATCTGATTTATAAATTTCATTTTAATATAAATCACTCCCCAACCCTTACTATCGAGTCCAGGTTTCTCAGAAAGGCAAGGCAGTGTGGTAATGAAACGGAAGAACTCGTGCATGCACAAGGAACTCTGTGTTCCCCTCCCAAGCTCTAAGGGAAAAGTTTCAGACCAGCTGAGGACACACAGATCAGAAGTACCTCCAGAAGTACCTCACAGGCAGACTGATCGTTTGATACAGCCATTTATCTTACAGCACACGCTAACCTATCTGGGAGCATAGTAAAGCAGTAACCAAACAGACACGCTCCTGTCCGGTGTGCAAACACAGATCATATTTTAAACCATGGAGGTTTTTCTTCACCTACAGTATTTTATAGTGGAGGTTTAATGTTGCAGTTGCTGATGCTGGCAGGAGAGTTGCCTTTTAAAGCACACTCTGTTAAAGAATAATCCTGTGCCCCACCAGCTGCCACAGAAGAACACCCATTAGTAGAGCTGGTAATTACATGTCTCTCTCCATGTGCCTTAGCCTTAAAAGATACTAATATTATCCAAACATCAATATAAAATAGCAATATTACTCTCCTCATGAAATAGCTATAGCAGCAAATTTTTAAACTTTTATTTTAATGCTTTTCTGCAGCACTTGTTGCATTTTTAACCTCCTTAGCTTATTTTTAGTTACATGTAGCAGAAGACTTCAAATTGGCAATCCTTCTATCCTGTAAGGAATTTAAAATAATTGTAAACTATTCATATTATTTATTTCATAAAAGAGATTCTGATCTTTATATCTGTTTCTTGTGCAATATATTGCATGTCAAACTAGTCAAATTTAATACTTTTTGTTGGTTTTTACACAGTATTTGCCACATTTTGTTTCATATTGCTACACAAATATCTGAAGAAGTGGTCACAGTAACACCCAGGGCATAATGTAAACCAGAAGGTGGGGAACCTGTTAT
>NW_008237885.1:40021-64457 GCF_000691975.1 Corvus brachyrhynchos | reverse complement strand
TTTTGCTGAGTCATTTTAAAGCACTGTGCATTGTGGAGCATCTACAGTGGCTTTGCTTAATAAGAGCAATTTTCTTGGAAAGATTTTGGTAATGCTGAGTTGCTTTAATATCCTCTGTAGTCTCTCCACATCCTGCATTTCTGTAGACATTAATACTCTGTTCTCAATTGAAGGCTGTCTGTGAAGAAGCACTGAGAGCAGGATCCCAGGCTGGCTTTCATTTGGATGCAGTTGTCTTTGGAGGAGAGGATTTCCGTGCCAGCATAGGTTGTTACTTTTCTCTTTACTATAAATGTTTATGTATGGCATTTGCATTGGAGAAGACCATGAAATTTCTAACAGAAATAATTAATGACACCTGAGTCTCATTTTATGTTTTCGTTTTTCTCCTTAATTTCTTTTCAATGCAGAATGTATCACTGGCAAATTGAAACATGGTCCTTGTGTTACAGGGCACTGAGACGTTCTTGTGCTTCTTGCCAGTCAGCACCAAAAGTTAATGAAAAAACAACAACAAAAAAAAAACCAACAAAAAAACCGCCCTGCTGAGTCACTGAAATAATTTTAAAATACTGTATCCATAAACAACATTCACATGCTTTTTAGAACTATTTTTGAAAGTCCTAAAATTCTGGTGTCTGCTTCACCACTTCTTTACATACAACTGTCAGTCAGGCTTTTGACATCAAGCACAAATACTCTCCTGCTACATTTTGCTTTCATAAATTTATTTTAAATATGTCGCATGTCAATACAGCCACATATTCACATTAAAGCACTATTAGTCTTCCGAAAAAATAAAAAGTGCTTCACCATTTCTTTTGTAAGAGGGCACTTAGCTTCTGATTCAGTTTAAAGATAAAAGATAAAAGCACAGTTCTATCAAAAACTTCTACATTAAAAATAAGTATGTTAATGTAAAAATCAGCATTGCTTTACTAAAATATTCCTTACAGACTGAAAATCTGTATCTAAATAGTTACCTTATGGTTATTATTGTTATTATTTTTTTTCCCACTAGCCTTCACATGAGTACGTTGCTTAGCTGGTGCCCTGTGAGCACATGAAGTCTCATGAATACTTTTGCTTCTTCTCAGAAGTCATCTACCATCAATTTTTCATTCAAATACTAAAGCTTAAATATTCAGCTTAGGACATCAGTTGTGACAAGAATCAGAACCAAGGAAAGTGCAATTCTATTCTCAGTGTGAATTTTTTAACCATTTAGTTGGACCCAGTATATCAGTTTGCATAAAGCTTCTCCTGCTGTAATGCTTCTCACTGTACATGCAGTAAATAGTAAAATCAAATAATTACTTTCATTTTAGTCAAGTCAGCAGTCCTTACCAGACAAAGCTTCCACTGACTTCAGGCTTACAACTTCTGATTTAAACTAAATCAAAATCTGAATTTATAAGCTAGTGTTTAAAGGGACAGTATTTTTTATTTTTGCTAAAGCAGCTTTCTTTTTTCCTCAGAAAAGTATCCTTTTGACTCTATAGTATAGCCTTACACCCCTCTTCTGTTTTCTAAATCAGTTAACTAGAATCTCAAACTTTCCCTTTTTTTTAACATAAGAAATATTTAAAACAGGAAGGTTTAAAACACTCTTGTCAGCTTTTCTTTGTTCTCATTATTTTCTTAGGTGCAACAAGCAGTAAGGAAACTCACGATATTCTATATGCCAGACAAGAAATAATAGTCACAGCAAAGGCATTTGGCCTTCAAGCAATAGACCTTGTTTACATTGATTTCCATGATGAAGATGGGCTCCACAGGCAATCAAGAGAAGGTGCCTCAATGGGATTCACTGGTACGACTTTCTGCTGATGTCTCAAAGGAACACAGATCTTGCTCATTTTAAATATGTGCTACATTTACTGTCACTTAGACAAATAACTTGATTTTCATTTCAGGTCATTTATTGAAAAACTCATTGATATCAAGCTCTTCTATGTTTATTAGTGTCTTAAAAATTGTGGCTGGAAATTTTGCCAGTCAGAGGCTGCTTTTTAAAACCACATGCCATGAAGCGTGTGACTGGTTTTGAAGAGAAGTTGGGGCAGAGGCTGTGCAGTGATTCCTCCCATCACAGAGCATGGGAAGGGCAATACTGTACTCTGCAATGGCCCCTCCACAACTGGAGCCCTTTCTCTTTCTTTGAACAACGGCAGTAGTTAAAAAATACTTTTTAGGCTAAAAAGTTGAGAAGCAAATCTCATATGCTAATTGCTAGGGGAAAGTTATTTTCTTATTGTTTTCTTTGGTTTGTTTTTCATCTCCTGGCTTTCCCCCCAGTAAGTGCTGGTGACACCTATGGGTATTGGCAGACAGCAAGAGCAGCGGGCTCCTTGCCCCACAGTCCTGTAATGCAGCCTGTTACCCTGTGATTGGTGTGCCAGGTCACTCGGACACCCCGTTGGGACAGTGCAGACACCAGAGATTGGGGGTTTGCAATAGAAATCAGCCATTTGACACATGCATTAGAGAATTCTAACATACAGGACGAATATTACATTATTTTTCTCTGCCCACCATCCAGGATATATGTACATATGAGAATAGTACATCCCTTAGGTTTCTGTTACCAAAAACATGGGTCCTGGCAATGCCACCTCACAAACTCTGGTTTTACAGTTAGCTGTACATGATATCTTAAAGCACCAAACAAAAAAATAAGTGCAATTTTAAGTGATCTTGGCATGCCAGTGAAAGAATAGCAATCAATGCTTTTTGGCACAAACTCTGCTTTATTGTCTGTTGAGCTTTGACATTTGCAAACCCAAATCTTGTTTTGGAGGTGAAATGGTTAGCTCCTCACAGCTACATTATCCACGGCCATGTGGACTTCCACCCTTCACTCGTCTGCCTTTGAAGTTGGGAAAATAATAGAGCTGCTGAATGGTAGCACCTGCTGACGGCTACCTAGTCTCAACCAATATTTCCTAGCTTAAGGAAAGGCTTGATTTTTGAAAAAACATAAACATCTGAACCTCCTGTTGACAGAAGACGGAGTTGCAGATGCCTAGCACCTTTGAGAGCACTCTTTTTGAATGCTTAATATGCATTTAAATGCTTAACTGAGGCTGCCAATTTAGGAAATTTAGCAATGCTCTGCATAACCAACGCTGGTGGTGATTTGGACTCCACTGACCTTATGGTGGCAGTTGTCTGACCTTAAGACAGGGTCCAGACAGAAGACAAAAAGGTCACATAGTAATTTAGAGTGTAGAATGACTTTCTAACTTGGCCGTGCATGTGTCATACTTGCGTTTTCATACAAGGAGTAAAGGTCCGTGAAAGGTACAGATTTTATTAAGGTACACTCACAGCACCTGCTTTTTGCCTCCTGCCTTTCTGCAGCTATCATCAACACATTTCCAAAATTCAGCAAACAACCTGGCAATCAGTCCAACCGTAATTAGAGACGGGGCAATACTGACTCTTCTAATTTGGTGTGGGGAAAAAAATTTTAAATCTGTTTAAGCTAAAACAAAACAACATTTTTCCTTTTCTTCTGCAAAAAAGAAAAAATATTTTAAGTCCATCTAAAATATTTCTCTTGTTTTTTGGTTTTCTTGCTCTCAGTTTGTCTAATATTTTTATAATCTTTCTGGTTTGTTTTGCTTGAAATAAAATGTAATTTCAACACTGAAAGCAAAATCATATTTTTCCTAACCTATACAAGTGTTTTTTCCAAATCTATATAAATGAAATATTTTAACATTTCCAATTTCACATTCATCACAGAAAATTACAAATGGGCATTAGCTTAATCCATGACCTTGCATAAAGCAGAAGTATGCACATTGTTTTTGCCATTGACAGTCCTCTGATAATGCAAAAGTACTGAAATGTCACCCTAACAAGTTCAAAATGTGCAATTCTTCTAGTTTTTAAATATATGATGCCTCCCTGCTAATTTTTTTATAAAGAATCAAAATCATTGAAATCAACAGAACTAAAATGAGCTGAGTCTTGCAAATTGCTCTCATAGCTGGAGAAAACTCACTTATTTGCATGCACAGGGCTGTACTCACCACCCTCAAAAGCAACGCAAATCCAAAATATTCAGCGAAGTTATATGTCCTTAGATGTTCCCATATTAGGCCAGTAAAATTGTCCTTAACGCAATCAAACAGCTTCACTCAAGATTAAACAAGAAAAATAATATGATGAAGCATTTACCAGGTATTTAAATATTATTGCGAACCTCAATGCTTATTGTAGCCAAGTTCTCTTTTCCAGTTACCTTAAAATCAGCCTGGTTTTCCTTCAGTGAGTGTATAAAAGTGAAATCAAATGTTTTCAAATGTAATTCAGCCAAATTAATAGTCTTTTCATATGACTATTTATAAATATTTTTTTTAAAAAAAAATATATATATACACACATATATATATATATCCACAGACAGCCAGCAAGATGTTTAACACTACTGCTACCTGTGGACTTTAAATCAGTGTGTTGCCTATATAAATGGGCATAGGTTTTAGGAATGTTTATGTAAAAAATTAGGTAAACCTTGCCATAAGCTTTAACAGCTGACTTAGTCATTATAAAGTCCTGTGCTACATGCTGTGAAACCAGATATAGATACGAAACAGTCTAGGTGTCCTCTCTTTTTCAGTCCTTTGTAGAAGACTGAAATGACACCATCATACAGTTACCTAAAAGACTTGACAAGTATTGATTTAAAGCACAATATATCAAGTGGTACTGTAAAAAAGATTTCGTGGTCATAAATTTTAATGCCTTCCAATTTTGCACTCTCTCAGTAACTTGTCAATAAAAACAATTCTGTTTAAAATATTTACTTGGTTCCTGCATGGCATTATGTCAGTTATTTGGATAGGTAGACTGTGACAAAAATCAACTGAGTTCTATAAATCAAAAGTTGGATTATATTCTCCATAAATTGTTCAGTAGTGTTTAAATTATGAAAAAGCATAGTTTACTACTATAGGTTTCTTTATCAAAAGCAAATCTTTTTACAGAAATGTTTTACACTTTAAAAAATCATATAGATGTATTTTTAATTTTGCTGTAATTAGAGATTGACTTTAAATATAATTTAAAATATGCTCAACATTTTTTTCAGAAAGTTAAGCTCCTTAGGATTTTTCAAGAAATGCTTGTACACACTTCAATTTTGGAATTAATGGTTTAGCTAGGAGAATTTATTGTATTACAAATAAGGAACATCATCAACTTATTAATGATGACATTTTATTAAACTGACTAACAAACCTCTGAGTAGACCTAAGGTAAAACACATTAGTTTAAAAAAAGTCTTTGTGTAATTTCTTTCAAAAATTATAGTTCTTAATGGGGTTTAAGCTTTTACCTATTTTTAAGGTATTTTAAAAATAGTTATGATATTGAAATTTCAAACTGAATATTTGCATGCCTGTAATATCATAAACTAAACGCTGTTTAACAAGAAATAAAATTGACCTACTTATGGCTTTTTATCAAAGGAACGTAGCAACGCTAAAGGACTACTACTTCTTTGCTCATTTAATCAAGGAGATTTTCTTCGTACTCCAGGTTATCACTCAGACCCACTGCAGTCTGATGAAAGTAATCCCAGGGATTTTTGCAGGGGTGTTTTCATTGAAAATAGGTGTATCCCTGCGCTCATGTGTGAGACTTCTCAGATCTAGTGATGGGCTGATTCCTAAAGTATAGCTGGCTCAGTGTCAGTAAAAACACGGGAACAGACCTCGTTGTGCAGGAAACCTCCTTAGGTCCTGACACTTCCAACTTTTCCTGGCGTGCAAAAATCTCGCTTGCGCAAGAGGCTGCGGCGGCGGCAGGGCGGCAGGGCTGTGGGACCCTCGGTCTGCAGGGGACTGCTCACTTGCTGGCAGGATTGCAGGATCAGGCTCATCCCTCTAACTAGTATTGTTATCTGGCACCGAGGAGAGTCATTTATTCTGCAGGAAGCTGGGAGTTACAGTAGCCTCTCTTTATCAATACACCTTAAAAGCAAATCACAAATTCACACCGGTCTGTGAAATTCCCATAGAAATGAACTAATAATGTCAAACACTGCACTTTTAAAACTGTCAAACAAATTAGACATGTATTTGTTTTAAGGTAGCTAAATTCAATCACAGATTAAAACTGATTGTGTGGCTGTCGATTCACGTTTGAAAATCTCTAGTGAAAAAAAAGACAACATATATTTTTATTTTCTTATGTTTATACCAGAAAGGATTAAAAATATGCTTCATAAAACCTCAGGGCACTGCTGGTGGTTGTTTGATATACCAGTGACTAAATAAATATTACAGCCTACCTGCAACTACCAATAATTGCAGCAACAACAGTTTAAACAACATCAAGGATTATACGGTGCTAAGACAATACCGAGAATTTAGGGCATGATCCTTAGGCTACTGGTAACTTTTCAGTCCTACAGATCTCTTACCATCTTCTTCAGATTTCATTTTCTGAACACATTTTAATACAACTTATTTAAGACTGGCTGGAGCTGTTATTTATATAGTCAAATTCAGAGATGCCTTATACTTAATTGTTATTGACAATTGTAATTGCCTGAGACAAACAATTGCACCTGAAATGACTGAGACAAGATGTAAGGATTGAAATGGGGAGGGAGGAGAAAGAATCATGTCTTCTTTCAAACTATACTGAATGCAAGCATAGCACAAGGTATTTTTACTCTCAAAATAATCTGTCAAAAAACTATCTGCCTGTTTTCCAGTTTTAAAAATAAAAGAAACCAAGTAAAATAATTAGTTAGAGAGCAAGAAAGTCTGCAAGGCATATGAGAGCCTCAAGTGGTTGGAACATTTTGCTTGAACATCTGTTTGTTGATGCATGATTCTGGTGTTATTAATCTTCTTTGTAGGTAAGCAGGTGATTCACCCCAACCAAATTGCTGTTGTCCAGGAACAGTTCTCTCCGAGCCCTGAAAAAATAAAGTGGGCACAAGAACTGATTTCTGCTTTTGAAGAACATCAGCGATTAGGCAAGGTAAATATTTTGTTAATATGCCATAGTGGAACCAAATTTGAATAACATTTAAGATTGAGAAAGGTCGGTGATGGCTCTTTGCTTTTATCTTACGACGTGTGCTGTAACTAAGAGTATTTCTTGGGAAATCTGTCTCTGCATAGTGTATATGATAAATGTATCACTTCCCAATATATTTAGAAATAGAATGGCTATCTTTTCCTTCCTCCCCATTTTAACTTTAATTCTTTGATTACACAGCCTTTTGAGTACCTGCAAGTATCTACAGCATTGGAGAATTAAAACTGCTGCTCCATTATGCTGCAGAATCACAGTGTTACTGTCAGAGGAAAATATTTGCAACCAAAAGTCAGGTAGTCTGGCAGAGGACTCAGACTGCTTCCACAGACATCTTTTACGGAAAGAAATAAATGGATTAGGAAGCCTTCGGTTTCTAAAAAAATATCTGTGATGGTAGACCTGTTTCACTTTTGGGGGTTTGATCCCTCTAATATGCCCGGTAATGAGTGAATGTACTTTTGAGTGAAACTGCTTGCAGATTGTAGTTCTTAATCACTAAAAATGGGAATGTTTTATGTGCATTTGTACCAATTGCTGGACCTGAATTTTGGATAGAGGAGAAAGCAAATTAACACTAGAATATGATTGTTCCTAATTTAGTGCATCATTGAGTCTCACGTTTCCTGCTCTGTGGGTTTCTGCTATGTAAATATTGCGGTGGTGATGCACAATCTGTCTCCACTTTGTGCCAGTAATACTTAAATTAGGGGTCGCCTGAAGGAAGATTTTATGCTAGTTGCGGCATTGTCAGTTAATTATCTTAAAGGTTATTTGCTATAATCCAGTTTGCCTCTTTTTGAAAGAAAAAAAAGTTGCAGCCAAACATGTTTATCTTAGTCTCAGCCAAGCCTAGGCTAGTTAAAAAGGAAAGTCCCAATGTCGGAATGGGGAGTGCAGATGAGTGGGAATGGTTCACATGTGCTTGTGTGGCATTCAAGTAGGAGACAAATCCCTCCAGTCATAAAGTTCATCTGTAAGACTGTGCATAGGGTCTCAGTTTCTCTGGTGCCACATAAATGTTTTCTGCACTTTTTTTTACACTTTCTAGTGGGTAAAAAAAATATGGGATAGCTGCCTTCCCTGTTGCCCTGCATTTCTGATACTGCGGATGTTGTGCCTTAAAAATGCTGTAAAGGTCAAAATAGAAATTATGCTTTCTTCTCAGAGGTAAAGTGTGACAAGGTATTTGCTGTTGCTCTGCCCTTCTCCTTGCTGAGCTATTGCATCCCCTTTGTGGTACCTCAGTGTTTCCAGTAGAGCCATGACTACGCTATTTGGGTGCTGTCCAGAGCAGTGATTTCAGGGTCACTCTTAGAATGCTGTATGCCTGGATCTCTTTGTTCTCTTCCCCTGAATTTTGAAATGTAGCTCTCTTCATGCAAACAATATAGAAATAGAAAATATGTGACTGGTTTTGCCCATTATTCTGATTTACAAGGCTGGGCTCCCTCACAAAAGGCATCGTTACAAACATACTGCTGGTGCAAATGTGTAGGCAGGTAGATGCAGCAAGAAAAAAGTACAACAACTTACTCAGCCAAATATTGTTTATGATGTGTTTAATACTATTCATTCAGCTGAGTTTAGTATCAGAAACTCATCTAAGGAACATCCCTGCCATATGAACAGTCAACTAGGAGACTGGACTAAATTTAACTCCAGTCCCAGTATCACACAATCATTAAGCCAACCATGTTTAATATAGAATTATTTTGTGTTAGGCAAGCGTTAATCTTTAAATTTGTTTTGAAGCTGCTATTTTACTGACATAATGCTGAGGTTTTTTGTTTATATCAGCCATTCAGGGGGGGTTTACTTGGGTTTGGGGGATTTTTTTTTCTCTTCATAAATGCTTTTAAAATATGTTATAAGCTTCTGTAATCAGCTGCAATAGCAAATTTGCTAAGGGTTTGTGGTGCAGGCTATTTTTTTAACCAACCAGGCTGCATGCTTCATATATTTTTGCATGTAGCCCTCTATCAATAAAAAAGGACTGGCAGGTTAATATGTGAACTTCTGGATCTTGTAGCACTGTTGTATTACTGGACTTTATAACAGATGTGGAAAAATAGTTTTCCATGTAATGCTGGAAACTCGTTAACTGAGTTTCTAATTTGCTATTATGACTGCGTCAGTGAGAAGAGCTTGGACGGTCTGATTACTTAATTTTTTTTCCAAAGCAAACATATCTCACTGAGGGATCCTCTCGCTCCACATCCTAACGACATGCTAAAATGTGAGTAATAACTCTTCCCCCACCACCTCCTGGCAAATACTCCACACAGCGGTTTCAGTAATCCTCATGTCCTAATGAAACACCTCTTCTGTTTTCCTTTCCCTTTTATTATATTAAAGTGTTCATGTCAGTAAGACGAAAAATATAGCGGTGGTTAATATGGTTGAGACTCGCATGGTTTTACCATGTTATTAATCAAAGTTGAAAGCCTGGAAAAAATAAATGTGAGGGATTTGTGCAGCTGTTTGTGTGGTAGGTAAGTTACTGGTCTGCAGGCTCTAGGATCATAGTTTGCTATTAATTTGATTTAAAGTTTGATGCCCTTAGTTAACAATATTTTATATTAAAATACAGTAATAAGCTTTTATAATCTATTCCGATTTGAGAACTACAATTACCATAATAATCTTCTTTGGAAAGAAGGCTGAACCAGGCTACTTCATCCTGGACACTGAAATGCTTTGACATAGCATCACCCAAATGTGAGTACTGAGGTCAGGAAAAATTAGGATCTCGACTGAGCACTGTGGAATTAGAGATGCTGTGGCAGTGTCCAAAGAGAAGGAAATTAGAGAGCTAACCAGCTAGCCAGAAGTATTTGGGCTTGCCTTATGGAGATAGCCCTGTCTGAGGGGTTGCTGTGGTTTGGTTTCTAGGTTGTTTTGTTTGTAGGGCTGTTTTTCACATTTCTAATCCAGCTAAAAAATAGCATGTCTAGGAAATAAATGGCAACATTATGTTTTGGACAAGTAGATACAAATGCTGAAAAAGTACGTTTTGTATTTTATTCGACTATTTATTAAGTGCTCTCCTTTGTCTAGAACTTTGAGATCTAAAACTGAAAAGTGCTTAAAAAGAAAAGTGTTATTTCCAGGTTGTTTCAATATTTTTCCAGTAGAACTGCATTACTAGGGGATATGCTTTTCAAAATTAAAATTTTCATCCTAAAGAAAGCAGGCATAGCTGTTGGAAAGTCTAAATATAAGATAAATGTCAGTGTGCTCAAAAATGAGAAAGAAGGGTGATAAACATCATTCCAGTAGTCTAAAGAACAGATTCTGTTAGAAATTTCTAAAGCTATGTTAAACAGGGAAGTCATCTTATAAATACAGATTAGCTGAATCTAATGGGAGAAGTTACCATCCTATTTTAAGAATATCTGATTTCTAACAATGAGGATATAAGAGTCTTTACTATTTAAGTAACTCCTGAGTTTTATTTTTCCAGTACACTGGATACAGGACTGTATCTCTTCTATATGTAGTTAGTGTTTGTATATGACAAAAATGTTAGATATTGAAAATGCATTTTTAAGCCATTCAATGTGTAAATACATCAGGAATAATATCATTATTGAAACTGAATCTTCCCAAATTGCCTTACTTTTAAATAAAATTCAAATATAAAGAAAAACAGAAGAATAAAGTAAAAGGTTGATTACACATTTATCTCACATACTAATTTACAAATGCTTTCAAAGCACCCACATATGAAACTAGGGAATAACTAAATGATGCTGCCAAGGTCACTTGTCAGGTAAGGATTATTTAGAGTTAAGGTAAGGATATCACAAACCCAGGTTGTAATATGGGTTGAATATTTAAATCCCATAGAGCAAATCAAAAGAAATAGTTGTACGTGCCACATACAAATGCACAGAGTGCTTCTAAGAAGACCTTTAGCATATGTTTCTTGCATTATATTCTGTGCCATTGTGTATCATGTTCCCAGCAGCTGAAGAATAATATATATGAACTCCAGTGATTTGGCAAACTGTACAGTTTCATTTACGGACCTTTCCAGGATTATGAAAAATCTTAGGAATGCATTTATTTACACAGCATCAATCCAACAAAGGAATGGAAATTTCCAGCAGTGGCTCCCTTATAATGCTCTTTGTTTAGGAAAAGCTACCCCAAGCCACTGTATCTTAGAGACGATGCGCCCTCATGCTTGGGCCAGCTCCAGCTCCCACTGCCTCACAGGGAGGTCTCTCCCGGCCTTCCTCCTTCTCCTGGCTGTGCCATGGACCCCAGGAGGGCTCCCCAGCCACTTGGGATCCACCCTGTCTCAATCCAGCCCGTGGTTGCTAGGCAAGCAGGACCATGTCCCAGGGCTGCCTCTTGGAAGGGATACACAGGAGCATCCCTCAGGCATGGGGCTGTATGAAACCCCATCAACCCACAGGGATTATATTGCACTTTACAGGACATTATCTTGGGGCTTTATGTAGAGCTGGGAGTGAGGGAGCAGCCCAGCGCCCCGCTCCCCTTGCCCAGGACAGACTGCTGAGTTTTGAGGTGCCGCCACCCAAGCTGGATCCCATCCCAGAGTGACAGTGGCAGCACAGGGTACCTCTGTGTGTGCTGGGCTGCAGCGCTGTCAGCCCTCCCTCCGAGAGCACAGGACATTTGCTGTCCTTTGTGTTAATCAGGCAATGTGTACTCCTTTCACTGCAGAGTGGGGGATTCAGGAATTTGTGATAAATTGCCACCTTTAAGGAGCACCAGCCTTTAGAAGTCTAGGCTCAGGTGCATCTCTATGCAAAGATGAAGAGTGCTGGTGGGATTTAAGCATGGGCCACTGTTACATTGTTTATCTTTTTAAAAAATGGCCAAGTGAAATTTTAATGTCAAAACTGAGAGAGCTCATATTAGTACTCAAAGTTTCTCTATACAGTTTTAGTATTTGAAAAATGCTTTACAAATGTGTTTTGTGTCATGGTTGAAGGCTTTTCTCTTAGAAAGGTCCATCTGGGGGCAAATTTTGAACCTTTACAATAGAGCAGAAGGGGCTGTACTAGCTAATTGCTTGTGCTATACTGCTTCCTACATTGGTGCAATCAGTCCTGAGGGAGTTATGCCAGGTGGGGAGAGAAGGAGACAGATTTTACTACACAGGGCTGCAAAAGCTTCTAAGCAGGGCAGAAACTCATACAAAAATATTTTCTTGCCAGCTTCCCTCCTTTCCACTCCCCAGCAGGCATTTGATGGCTCTTAATCTGTTCTCCTCCACTCATTAAAGACCTCTGTCCAAAACGCAGAGGGAGAGGGACTCGGATGGCACACTGATATTTCCCACGGGGAGAAGTTTCACCATGAGCCGGGAGCAGGATGGATCTGTGTGCCTCCATAGCCTTGCCACCTGGAGGTAGCCCCTGCAGGAGGCAGCTGCTCCTGTCCCGGGGGACACAGGCTCTGCAGAGGATGGCACCTCTCTGGGCTCCCCCTCAGCAAGGCACGACTCCTCTACCCTTGTTGGCTCAAGGAGGTAAATGCAGGGTGAGTTGCTTTTGGAAGGGCCATGCTGTGTCGGCACATTCCCAGTGCAGCCGATGCTTTGCTATGGACATGGAGTGGGAAGACACCCAGCACTGCAGACACCTGCCCACCATCGTGCCAAAACCTGCTCTGCACCAACCAACCCACCAAGACAACTACCCACCTCCAAAATCCCTCTTTAAAAAGCATTAACGAGCTCTCGTGAGCCTCATTTCAATTTCCAAAGCAGGATCTAACTAGAGAGGTAATGTTCTGACCAGATGGCTCTTTTTAAGCTTTACTGAGGGAATTCAGAAGCCTGTACAGCCAAAATATTGTTTCAGTTAATTTAAGTAGCAGCAGTCTTGCTGCCTTTTCACTTCTCTCTGTGCTAGCCAGCTTTTTCAGGGACCTGGAGTGGCTCTCTGCAAAAGCTCTGTTGGTTGAAATAGAGAATTACAGTAAAAAATGACCGTTCAATCCTATTCAGAAAATGAATCTGAAATTAGAAAAAACACAAAATACAAAAATATGGGCAATTCCATGCTTGTTGGCAGAACGAGCCTCGCTATTATTATTTTTCTCAACTCCCTTGTATTTTACAGCTACCTTTCCCTTCGGTATCAAATGCCGTCTGTGTGCCCTGTAGTCATTTACTTTCAGATTGAATTTTCTAGTTTATATTTAACACATTGCTTCCATGACTATAAACCTCAAGTTAATTCCAAAATACTAAATGAAGGGTGTCTGAGGATCCTAAAGTCTTAATATCAGCTACTTTTCACTTTTCCATATAATAACCATGATGCTCACTAGGGAGAAAAAAATGCATGGTTGGATAGGCTGTTTGTCCAGGAAGCTGCTTTTGTGCTATAAAATAAAGATTTGCTTGGCAGCAGCAAGTGTGCTCTCTAGGATTCTTCCGTTCCCAATACAGTATAAGACAGAGAATAAAAACCAGTGGAGTATATTCCTGATTTCTAGAACTTTGCTTCTTTAATTTTATTCCTTCCTGCTCTAGAAGAGCACACAAGTAGGCAGCAACCACAATGGGAAGGTAACTAAAGAAAATGCAAAGACAGCAATAAAAAAAATCCTCATATCTGCCTTTCATTCAGGGATCTTAAATAGATTGTTTGCTCAGGGCGAGGGAGAGACTTTGGTGGCCTGAGGAGTTTCTGATGCTGGACCAAGCAGGATCTCCAGGCCCACCCCAGCTGAAAGGGTTATCCCTGGTGGTTCAGGCAGCTTGGGGGACTATAAGAAGGAAAAACAGCTTGTCTGGCTCACACAGCAGGGCAAAACCCTTATATATGGGCTGGAAACAGTAATGCCAGGTGGAGAAGAAATGAAGGACCTTGTAAGTCCTTGTTCTTCATCTTTCCTGCCCCACTGTGGACTTGAAGGATCACAAAGTCCTTTCTACCTGTTGAGCTTTAGAAAGGGCTTCTTCTGTCAGAGTTCTTGCACTGCTGCTCGGGAGTTATTTGAGGCAAAAATCAATCTCTATTTCATGTGGCTGTTGCTCTTTCTTTCTTGACCTTTTGTGTCCTTCCATCTGCTCCTGGAGGTAGAAGCCTATCTCAAACAAACAGGCCTGCTTCTGGCATTACAAACTGATTTATCCTCTGAACTCACTGACTACTTCTTCTCCAGTGGAAGCTTACGCTGGCAAAAAGAAACAAAAGGTAGTGGTTTCTAATGTTTTCTACGTATCAACAAAATGGCTACAGAAAGTTAATGGTGATGATACTTTGCAGAATTCCCTCCTCATCCACGCTTCAACAGATCAGAGACCCACTCAGAATTTTCTCTTTCCAAAAAGATATCTTTGACAAACCTTTTCAGGGATCATTTATTTTCTCCAAAGATTTTGTGTACAGGTGTCTTTCTACCCATACTGGTTTTACAGAAAAGGGGTGAATGTGAAAGGGTCCAAAGGAAAGGCTGTGAAAATATGCAGCCCAAAAAGCTTTATCCATACAGCTCACTGCCTGTGAAGTCTTCAGTTTGTCATATGTGACTGCACTGGTTATTTGGGCATTTCTTACCTACTGCAAAGAGACTTAAAGAAAGCGAGAGTTATGTATGAGTCTGCTCTGGAGGCAGGACAGGACTGAGCAGAGAAGAGAGAGAGGCATTACCATGTCACAGTCTGGAAAATATTCCCAGTTGACCCAGATTTCACTGAACACCTCCTAGTAGCTCACTAACCTTTGGAAGTTCATTACAAGAAGGTAGAATCATGACCCAGCTCTTAATGACGGCTCTTTGGCTACAACTTGCAGAAGAAAAAAATTAATTAAACCTGCATTCAGCACCATCACAGCTGTTAGCTCTTGACTTCCCCAAAAATATGGTGTCAACCTTCTGTTTCAAGAGAAATCATTTCTTTGTACTGAGGATAATCACTCCTCCCCCAGGCACAGACCCAACGCCATTTGCTGTGACCAGGCTCCTCTTCTCTTTGTTCATTACCTGTAAGCAAATCCAAGCGTTCTTTTTAAGCCCCAAAGCAAAGACTTCCAAATTTCCTCTGCAGGGAGTCACTTCAACAATGTGTGTTTTCATTAATCCCAGGGGAATTATCTTTCTGAATGCCATGCTTTTTAGGGGGAGCCTTTGCCATCCACCTGCTCCCTTCCCATCTCAGAAGACCAAATCTGCCCTGCTTGCAGAACACAAAACTCTTATTTCCTTGTAACAGCTAATATTGTGCAGGATTAGAGGTAATGTTCTCAGAGCCAAGCAGATTTTAGTGTGTTTATTCCTCTTATTTTTGGTGTCTCCAAAAAGTCATAACTAGACCTTTGGGTTTCAGAAATGGGCAAGACACTGAATTACCATGGAAAGAATCAGTGTTTCTCAGATAACTGGATCAAAGATTTCTTGTGTCTGTGGACATGAGGACGCTTGTCTATGTGGGTTAGGAGGTACACAAGGTTTGCACTAGCCAGCTGGCATCACCCCTTCTGCTCATTTCCATTTAGCCTGGCATCTGCCCGCAAGTGCCGACACAGGTCACAGGGGTTGGAAGGGGACTTACATAATTACTTATTTACACAATGGCTGTATTCACACACAGCCTCTGGCCCGCGTTACCAGAGCAGTGTGGGAGCTCTGTTTGACTCACGACATCTCCTAATGATGAAGGGGGTGGAGGAGAGAAGGGTGGCTAGCTCGTTGGTCCCCTTATGCCCATTTCCTCCATGTCCTAGATGCACATCTCCTCCAAAGACTGCCAAGTAGGACAAGGAGACAACCAGACTGCCACACACTCTTCAGGGATTGGGTCTGCAAAGGAAAATATTGCTAGCAAAACTGTTGAGAAAAGTAATAGGAAAAAAAACACCAAATCTTTACCAGTGGTGCACTATTTCTAACCACATGACAGCAGAGTACTGTCCAAGGACCTCCCCTCACTTGTGAGACTGTCATACAATCAGTAGTCCCCTAAGTAGTGGAAGAGGAGGTTTTGGCAATTCCATAAGCATTAGATAACCCCTATTTTAGACTCATACTTAATTCAAAATTCAGCAGCAGGTGGTTTCTTGTCCATATTGCAGTTTCCTGGAACATCATCTTGTCTTGCTTTTCCTTTTTTTCTATTGGCCTAACTACCCAGAATGTCCCCCATGCCAAAGCCTTACCTACTCACCAGGATCCCCTAGCACTTTCAAGCCTGCCATCTAAGTAGCCAGACTAGATTCCCAGAGTAAGCTGCTTTTGAAAAAGGTGGCTATCTCTACACAGTGGCCTAGGACATCAGATATGTGGACACACACAACAAATTAACCTAGCACTAATGGCTATATTTTTCCATCTGATGCAAGACAACTGGGGTTTTTCCTTCTACTGTAGACAAGCCACAATCTCAATGTAACCTATATAAATGTCTTTGAGAAAATCCTGGCAACTCTCACACAGGAGTTAAAGTTGTTGGGTACATGTATGACACGATCAAGGCATTGAATCAAAGGTTTATTAGCAGAGGCTGGACAATGACTGAGTGGACCACAGCAGTGGTTCCAAAAACAGAGCACGGAGTTCTCAAAACTGATGCTCGTGCTTGGAGTCCCATCTGCCAACAGACAGGAAGCCAGTAGACTTTTTGGAATTTACAGAAGTTGTTTGGTACTTCAAAAATTACATACTTGCTATGTCTTAGGAAAACCAATCTTCATATTCAGTACCAATGCAGGTGATCAATAGATTAGAGTGGTCTAAGAACTGAGGGTCTGCAGTAACCCTCTTAGTGAGCTCATTGCAGTCATTGGGACGGATGTGGATGGAGGCACAGGTAACCACAGATGGAGCAAATGCTGAGGTAAAAGCCACGAGCATTCCCAGGTGCAGGAGTACATCTAATTCTTCTGTATTGTCAGCCAAGGGGGACTAGCTCATCTGATCATCGTCCCACACGTCCCAGAACAATTATTGTTTGACTTTAATTAACTCAAGTACTTTAATATACAACTCAGAGATAATTGTGTCACATTACTATGAGGTGCCTTAAATGTTCTATATCATGATAGTTTTTTTCTGCTTATTTCTCTCCTTAATCCAGTGGTACATCAAGAAACAAAATATGGTGAGAGTAAAACCCTGTGTAACATTGTGTATCATATAAAAAGGTTTCAGTACAGATGAAGAAGTATAAAACTTTACATTCCCTAATCTTATGGAAAAACATAAGGGTACCTCACTCGTCATCCTGTCCATCCCCTGTTGTACTCAAAGTCAACACAATTCCATATATAACAGAATTCCATTATACCCATGATAAACACTAGCAAGAAAATTACCTGTATCATTTCTTCCCCTCTCCTCGTTCCACCACAGAATATTGATCCCCAGATAACACAGAAATTGTGGACACTGAATCCTGTCCATTTAACTTCTAGAAAGGTAAAATGCTTCTTGCCACTAAAAACTAGTATACTCTGGTTATGAAATGGTCGTATAGATTTACCAAACTCTTTGACCACTCCCAAAAGTTTCACAAAGTAAATGTTCCCGAATACAGGAGAGACATACACAAAAAGAGGAGGTCTTCATGTTCCAGGAAACACTGCATTAATGCGTTCATCTTTTGCTATGGCAAATGACCAACGCTGAGACTCCTTCTGTGACTTGATACATGTAATTTCTTATAGGCAAGGCAAATCTTTAAGGATGACATATAGGTATAACAAGAGCCATGTTTAAGATCAATGGCCACATGCGGCCAGGGTTGTATTCTAAGTTGTCAAAGAAGAGCCCTCAATTACACATTGAACTTTGCTAGGTCTGAGCTGTGCTGGAGTGGCTGCATTTATCTAAAAGGAACTTCATAAGATACAAGAAAAAATCTGCCAAACTGGTGTGTTACAAAGTTTGGTTCTGCATCTCTTCAGTCTCTCCACAACCACCTGGAAATTTGTTGCATTTGTTATTCTTACTGCACAACTGATTGCCCTTCTTTATCACTAGCCTATGTCTTCATGTCCTGACCTGTGAAAATGACTGCTCTCTGTCAACTCTGCCTGTAGGCTGGATCCTTGCAACACTTGGAGCTGACCATTCTCAATTCCCATTTTTCCAAGACTATAATTTGCCATTACCTTCTGAGGAAACAAACAAAAAAAAAACCCAAAACAAACAAAAAAACAACAAAACAAAAACAAACAAACAAACAAAACCTAGCAGCTTTCTATAATTTTAATTCACTTGCAGCTGTCTTCTATATTTGCCAAATCTTCTTTGTTCCATCCTCACAGCACTTTAGGATGTACTGAAATTCGAAGTAGAGCTGTTAAGACCTTACTCAGCCTGGCCTGCATCTTGCATAAATTGCTGTTACTTTTTTAAAGTGTTACTATTGTCCTAACAGAGCATTAAATGTCATTGTGAATAATACTTCATGCCAGAAGGAAACACCTTGAGTCTTTCCTTTCTTCTAAGTGAATTGGGAAGGACTTTTTGCAACTCTGCATGATGACCCAAACAAGGAACACCGCTCATTCACTTTTTCCCTTGATTCGTCCTTGGTAGTCTGCCCTGACAGATCTATAGAGCAATCAGGCTGAGGAAGCACAGACATTTTGTATTTACAAACCCCTCTGCTGTGTTGTGCTGCCTTCACAACAGCTGTACAGCGCGGGCCAGCCAAAGTGCCCTTACAGCTCCCATACACTGCAGAGTGGTGAGTGCCAAAGTCACCCTATTTCTCACAGGGCTTTGCCTTTAGCACATTCTCTGTGTGGCTGTATGACGGATGGCACTGGACAGGCATAGCAGAATTTCTGCAGTGTCGCTTAAAACCGGGGCAGCGTCTTTGACCCACAAAGCCACCCATTCCTCAGAAGGACTGCGCTTCCAGACTGCTGTCTGGTGAGTGCCACAGTTGTCCTCCATTCCCCCACTTCTCATCCCCCCTGAATTGTTGCAGTGCAGGTTACAGTGGCCACTGCAGCAGAGCATTCAGAGGACAGGTGGATAGGCCTCCAGAACACAGATGTCTGATTCTCACCCCCTCATTACAGCGAGTTCCGATGTTCCTAGTGGTTCTTAGTTTACATGTTTTAAGTTTATTGGTTCAGGAGTTCTCCATCCAGTTTTATGTATAAGTTTATGTTTATGTATTTCCCCTAGTTCCTTATGTATTAGTTCTGCAAAGTTCTCCCTTCTTCGATGCTCCATTGGTCTACTCAGGTAATTCCCTCCCTTAAGTTATACCTATTGGATATTCCTCTGTTGTCTCCTCCTCCTCAGTCAATCTCCATTGGTTGTTTCCCTTTGTTCCACCCCCCCCCCTCCCCCCCATATAAAATAGTGTGCTCTCCCCTTTTTTCTGGTCTTTGTCCCTGGATCTTCCATAGCCGGTAAACCAGCTGGAACCTGCACAGAGACCCGTCTCTCATCCTTTGCCTCTGCCGACGCTTTTACACCACCTCTGTTTGGGGCTCGCTCCTTTTGAAGGAGCCAGCTCTCCCTGCAGACTGCAGCTGACAGCTTTCCCTGCAGGTTGCAGCTGACTCCTGCCTGCAGCAGCAGAAGCCAAGGATGTCTGCAGCTGGATGCTGTGCTGCCTGGGGCTGCCCCAACAGTGTCACCGAGTTACTTGCATCCATGTATTGTCATCTGGAGGCTGTTCCCATCATCTGTGGCTCTGCCTCCTGGATGTTCCTTCTCCCAGCTTCTCCATCAACCTTTACCTGGAGGACCTGTCTCTTCCCAAGGCTGGTCTGACACATTTGATTAGTCTGATGGCAGGGTCCCTTTACAGAGTTCTGAAAAGGCTCCCTCTGAATGATTTAAATGGCTACGTGGTGAGCAAGAACCACAGCCACCGAATGCAGTGGATGCAAATCCCAGCCTTGCATTACCCACCTGCTGTTGCTCCTGTTCATGCTGCAAGCTTCCTTAAGAGCAGGCCCTTAGTCCCATAGTTGAACTATTGGAAATCTAAGTACAGGCTGGAAGTGTGAGATTGTTGAGAAAATTAGGCAAAAAGAAAATTTAGATCTATGACTAAATTAATCCCCAGATTAATGCTATCAAAGCAAATGGTGTTTATAGAAAGTCTTGTTTTCTTTATATTCATGTGAGAGAAAATCAAAAGAATGCTAGAGGCAAATTTTGTCTACCAGAATTGGAAAAGAGAGCATGGGGACAAAGCTGTAATTACTGGTATTTCCTATCTGTTGAAACCTGTGGGTGGAAAGAGAGTCAGTGAATAGGGTACATTCAATGGCATTAAAATTGGTTTCTTTTTCTGGACTTTAGCTCAACACTGCAAATTAGCAGGGGGAAAATAAGCCTCAGAGTGAAGAGGCAGAGAAGCCAACTTCATGTTACCCTTTGCTGTTAGGAAAGAAAAAAAGGCATTTTTTTCCTTCACGAATTCAAATTCCTAGCAACCCGAAGTACAGCTGCACACTGACAAGCAGGAAACATGCAACACTTCTCATGTGGTTCACTGTTTGTGTGTCCATATACACACCATTACCCTGTTTCCCTTTCTAAACATATTATTTTAATGAAGAGAGGACAAGCATGCTGTTTAATTAACTCTTGCTTTATAAAAATGACATTCTGACCCAGATTCATCATGGTGCAACTTAGGTGCCTGCAGGGGCATCTGACTTTAGATCATCCTGTATCCAGTCAATGGAAGGGATAAGACCCTTCCAGCCATGATTTGGACCACCAGATATCAGAAGTGACATTGTTAGGCACCCATCTCTTTCTGCAAACTACTGCAGGTACTTAGGATGACCTAAGTCAGCCTTTCACAGAACTAGGAAGGATGATTTGAGACTTCAATGTATTTCTGCTTATGACTGTCATCCCACATGCAAATTTCTCCTGTAAGCAATAGCTGTTACTGAATTAGCTTGACTCTTTATTTTGTTACTGAATCGGCTGTTACTGAATGGGCATTACTGAACTCCTGTAGAAAAAAAAAAGGACAATTAAAATATGTTTTTCTTACAATTAAAAAAAATGTACCTTGCAGTTTGAGATCACTGCACAGCCCTAAATTGTTCCAAGTAAGTCCTACGACATGAAATGTTTACGTAGTTCCCAATTTTTTTCACAGCAGTTAATAAATTGAGTAGTTTGAGGCTGCATTTTCCTTAAAGTTTTAAAAGAATAACTGAAACTTACTGATATGTAGCTATAATTAAAAGTGGTATATTATGAATAGTAATAATAATAACAATATTGATGTTGGTATTGTTGGGATAAGCTAGGGTTGACAGTTTGCTCAGTAAACAAAAAAATTCTATTTGAAGCACCAACCCTTGAGTATCTGTCAGTCCAACTATCTCCAAACCTACCTGAAATACTGCAAACTATAGTAGGAAAATCTACTTTGAGTGAAAGAATAGTTTTTACTATTATGTTTTCAATGGCTTTAATACAGCCTGCTCTTACATGCAAGAATATTGGTTTGTATTAGATGACTGTTTAAGGTGGATTTTTGTCTTAACTATTCCACAACATGATTTAGTATTTAATTAATACTGCTTCAGTTTAGCTATATATGCCACTGGAGCAATGCATTTCCTAAACATTTCTGTAAATGGGTTGTATTTTCACTTCACTTACTGGAGTCCTCTATTTAATAATTATCGAGCCCCAAATGAAAACCAGAAGGTTTGTTCTCTTCTGCATTTCTCACTGCTCATGCACAGACACAAGTGCTGCTATCATCCGTACCTTGCTCTAGGTTAGCCTTGCTCACTGTCAAACCCAAGGCCAGGCTGTGATCCCGTATCGATTGTAGCAGGACATTAAAAGAGAGAGCAGTGCTTCACAGAGATGCCCTACGCAATGCTGGGGCCAGGCCCTCAGTTCTGAGTTCTTCAGGGAAGGGATTGCAGCTTTGTACTTGGATTTTTGGGTTTGTTGTTTGGGGTTTTTTTAATGTGTCAAACTACTGTTAGAATTGCAAATAAGATTTTTTTTTTTTTTGTCTATTGAACTTCAGCATGTCTTAGTGCAGTGTTTTATCTTCCAAATCCTACCTCAGCAACACATGGGGATTACAGGGCACAAGTCAGGTTTGGCACTATTTAAAACATATGTCCTCTGTTTAAGATTTAACTATGATTCATAGTTAATTGTTTTAAACTTGTCACCATGGTACCAACAAAAAATCCTAAGAAATACAAAGTGACCTTTGAAACCTATCCTAACTCTCAGGTCACTGCCGCTGAGGCACACAGAGTAGTTCTGCATCCACTTGGGGTAATTCTCTGTATGTGGTGCTCAGGTAGGCTTTATCTCAGCTCCAGAGGAGATTTGGGCACTATTATTGTCCCATCCACTTGGTTATTCCAGCTTTCATCCCAATAACTGGCTCTCGGCACAGGCCCGGCCTATCTTTAGCACTGGAGACCTAATGGAGGGGTGCAGTAGCAGCACAACCTCAGCAAACCCTGAGTCAAGAAAGCTTCACCCCCACAAACACCCATTACTGTTTACTGACACTGTTAACTTCTGGCTTTGCCCTCTGTCTGCAGGCAGTTTCCCGCTGGCCCTGTGGCACAGCCCTGGATGGATGCTGGATGGTTATGCTGGAGGTGGGGAGCAGAGGGGCCCCAGGGTGTGGTGTCTGCCAGCCACTCTCCCCAGCTGGCACGCACGGCCTCACTGCTCTTGGTCCTCAGTGCTTGCCAGCTACAGAGGCTGAAACAGGCCAGCTGCACCCTGGGCTTCTCTTTTCTCTCTCTTTTTGCCTCCTCTTTGGAGAGCTTGTTGCCCTCCACATTTCTTAAAATGCATTTTCCCTGTCTTGATTAGTTTGTCTTCTAAAACTTCTTCAGGATTCCTGTGGGAGATGATGTTTCTTGGCAAACAGATGTGTTTTTAAAGAACAAGACATGCCAACTACAATTTCCAAAGGTGTCTCAGAAAGTTCATATTCTCTCTTTTCCAGGGAGCGTTTACTTTCCGCGGGAGCATGATCGACATGCCATTACTGAAGCAGGCACAGAACATTGTTACGCTTGCCACAGCCATCAAGAAAAAATGAGCTGGTAAATGAAGCTCTCTCCATGGGGCCCCAGTAGCTGTTTTAAAAGATGACTATAATACTTGGGGGGAGGTGAAATTAAAGATGTCAAGCTTAAACAGAAATTCATTTCCATTTTGCAGATCTGTTATAGTTTGCTTACCAGAATTGCTAATTACTAAAACTATTCCCAACTCAAACCACTGCTCACTCCTGCATGGCCCATGATCTACTCATAGCCCACAATGAAGTTACATCACCAACTCTGTGACATCACAGTAATTACTACAAACGTGGGATTATGACTTCACTGAAGGAGAAGGGCAAAACATAAGCCTGAGCTCTGTTAAAACAGCAGAAGAAAACTGATTCAGTTGTTTCTATTTCTATCTGTGCTTCTTCCCACTCTGATACAGAACTCCTGGCAGAAAGGAAAAAGCCTCAAATAATGACGCACCAGTTGAAATAACTGTGATGAAAATCTTTACCATGTGAGCTTTGCTTTCCCCACACATCACCCTTCTGTAAATGTGCAACAGCCATTAAAAATAATGCACCAACAATGCAGGACTCTTGACTTTCTTCTCTTTTTTTTTAAGCAGTCGCTATTCAGAGAGTTTCCTCCTGGAAGCGTCCGGCCCGGGAAGGGTTGGATGGCAATAAACGTGTAGTTTTTGGAGACACAATGCAGCAGAACTTGTGCATATGGTCTTGAGTCAGATTTACATCACATTAGGGATACGGCTACAGATCATGTGGGCTGTGTGGTTAACGGGCTTAGTAAAGCTGTTTTGAAGAGGTTAACCCAGCTTGTAGTAAGGGTAAATAAACATAACAACCAGGCATTGTCCTCTATTCAGCATGTACTCTTATATGGAGGGCTAAAGGGTATTGAAGCTGCAGAGGATCAACTTGTGGTTGCCAGAGGACTCCAATGAAGTTTGAAACACCAACAATCAGAGATTTTGTTTCTGTTCCTCATTAAATCATGAGCTTTTGTGTTCAGACTATGAACGACTGTTCTTTAAGAAATTAACAGAATGGGAAGTTTTAAACTATGCACCAACCTTTTCATGACCTACACAGCAGCTATGCTGCTGCACTTAGACAAACACCGCAGGGAAGGCTGTTCTGTTTATTTAAAATTGTAAATAGAAAACAGTTGTTTTTTAGTTTCGTTTCTCACCGCCTCCATGGCCATTTCACGTATGAAGCCACAGTGCTTTATTCCTCCCGTTCCTCGCCTAGCGTGTTTCCCCTCCGTCTCCGAGCAGCGATTTTACTGATTTCGGGTTATTTTTGGTTTAATTAAGAGGAGAGGAAAAGGGGGGAGGAAGAACCCCGCCAACCGGCCCGCGTGGCCGCAGCGGG
>NW_008237885.1:38379-39859 GCF_000691975.1 Corvus brachyrhynchos | reverse complement strand
ACCCACGGCCCCTCCGCGGAGTTTGGGGATGAGCAGCGAGGGCCGAGCCCCCTCCCCCCCCGTCCGCCCCCCGGGTCCAGTCCGAGGCGCTGCGCCGGGGGATCCCTTACAGCGCGGGGACCTCCGGGCTAATCTGATTAATTAAAGACTACCTGCTTATATTGCAGCTCCCCCTCACCCCCGTGCGTTTCAGGACACCCTCCGTTATTAATTCCAGGCTGACTAAATTATGGGCGGCACTATTAAAACATTATCAGAACTAATGAGAAACAATTACTTAGGAGATGAGCTGGGACGAGCCGTAGCCGGGCACGCGTGTCGTTCTCCCCGCAGATTGCGTTAATAAATCATCAGGTGCGCGGCAAGGCGGCGGCGAGGCCTGGCGCAGGGCACGGAGGATAAGATATATGAGATAAGGGTTGTTTGGGGTTGGTTTTTTGTTGTGGGTTGGGTTTTTTTCTTTTTTGGCATAATTTTTTCATTAATCTCAATAGGACGCGTGTGGTGTAGATGGTTTTATTCCCTTACTGCCGCTCAGGAAGAGGGAGCGGGGGGAGGGAGGAGTAGGATGGGGACGATTTCAAAAACTAATGTCTTCATTGTTTTACTGAAGTCTTAATGACCAGGCGTGACAAGCCCGGCTGCGGAGGGCAGCGCGGGGGCGGCGGGAGCGCCCCCGAACCCGCACCCACAGCTCGCCCGCGCTCGGCGCCTCCTGTTCCTCGTCAAACTGGAGGATATTAATACACTCTCCTGAGGTGTTTACACGCACCCTCCCTCCTCTGCAGCTGACTGCTTAAGGAACTTCGTGACCCGTACGTGGAGAAATCGAATATGCTAATAAAATGCTAGATATATTCAGATTTTTCCTTAAATTTCCCTGACACCCGCGCCTCCAGCGGAAAATCCTGCTTCCTTTTAACAGCCTTAACGATTTTTGCTTTATCAGAAATAAAATCCGATTTATTTGGCTTTCCCGTTTACTTTCCGAAGCTTTCTGTGATTTTCCGGCTTTATTCTTCTCCTCTTTCTTTCTTTTTCTTTCTCTCTTTTTCTTTCCCGCCTGGTGCTAGGCAAGCAATTGGTGAAACAAAACAGATTATAAGATTAGCAGCAGGATTTTGTGCATATTAATGATAGGGAAGGGCACCGAATGGGTTTGTAATTGCAGATCTTGCGCTTGGGATTGGGAACTGTAGCCCTGCTACAGCAAAGACCCCCCTGTGAGGTTTTCACATTGGAACTTAGGGGAAAAGTGAAAAAGTAATTACCAGAGCACAACACTGAAATGTTAAAGCACTTATTCTTTCTTTCAGCGTTCTGTTTTAAAGGGAGAAATCGGGCAAAATGGAAAATAAATTACTTTCAAATAAGTAGGTTAGCACCTGAATGCTGGTGCGCATTTTCCCGGCTTTTTTTTTTTTCCCCTCTTTTTTTTTTTTCCCTTTTTTTTTTTTTTTTTTTTTTTTTTCATTCTACC
>NW_008237885.1:14267-37730 GCF_000691975.1 Corvus brachyrhynchos | reverse complement strand
TTTTTTTTTTTTCCCTTTTTTTTTTTTTTTTTTTTTTTCAAATTCTAGCAATTATTTAGCCGGGCATTGCAGACCATCCAAGCAGCAGAAAAGGCGGAAGGGAGGGCAGGGAGACCCCGGGAACACAGGGGTACTGCGCCTGTGAGGGTTGAAGCAAATATCGCCAGGACAGCTACTCAAAGCTGCGGTTGGAAATTTAGAGGGATTTTTCCGGGGTGGTTTTTTTGTTTGGTTTTGATTTTGAAATCGGGACTTAAAAGGAAAAAAGATTGTTTTGGTTTTCTCTTCGACAGAAACATCAAACGGTATTTTAGCAAGGGATGCATTTCACAACCACAGATCCCTTACAGGAACGGCGTATTCCTTGCAATATCGAGAAGTAACCTGACGCTGAATTTTAACTCTTATTAAGGGTTGCTCCGTGTTTCTTGAGCTGCTTCAGCCCCCTCTGAGTTTATTCTTCCTAAACTCTGGATTTTTGCGTTTCGAGCTCAGTGCTCCTTTACTGACTTTTCTAATCCTTCTCTCCCGTGATTAACAGCCAGAAATGGCTTGGCTTTAATGGCACCTACTCGAGCGTATTGTTTTAATTCTGTTTACGGAAAATCAATGTATCTGGTGGAAATTAGGCTTTGAAAACTTTTTTTTTTACGAGCAAATAAAACGGAGTATCTGCTCCTCGGGCAGTAATTTCTGATTTTGAATTGAAAGAGGAAGGGGGGTCGGGGGGGAAACCAGCTTTGACTGCGTTTCATCCATTCCATCCCTTCAACCCTCTTCTCCCACTTTCACCTCACTCAGGTTCAGAGCATGGCAAAGCCCCGAGGCAGGGCTAGTTTATAACAACTATTATAAATATTAAAAAGTGGGAAGAAGGGAATATAAAATCGTGCGGGCAAATATATTATTTTCTATTTGTCCCCATTGCTGCGGCTAGCCAGCCGCGCACCCCGCGGAGGGGAGCCCCGGGGAGCAGCGCCCGGCGGGGCGGGGGGAACACTTCGGGTGGCTTTGGGATGCTGGCATTTGCACGAGGTGCCCTGCGGATGGGAGGGGTGTCCTCCTTACCCGGAGTTGAGAAGCTGCCAGCAGTGCCCGGGCGGCAGGAGGAAGCCCCCGCAGCGCTCCGCACTGCCGCGGGACTGCCGGGCTGCAGCCCTGAGACCGGGCGTGGGATGGATGGATGGATGGATGGAGCGCAGCCCCTGGTCTCGCAGGGATCGGCACAGTCCCATGCCTTCCTGGGCTGCTGCCAACAGCCCTGGACACCAGGGAGAAAGGGAAGGGGGGAAGGGAAACGGGAAGGAAGTCAAAAGGAGGAAGAGGTGATTTAATCACATTCATTATTCTGCCACGAAAACGGTCTCCTCCAGCCACCCTCAGGCCCACAGAATCCCTTCAGTCGGGACCGGGGTGCCCATGGAAAGGCCACCTGCAGAGTGGTATACACACACACACACTCCAGCCTGGTACCAACGGTGACAAAGGGACAGCACAGAAATTAGTGCTCTCCATTTCCATCACACCTTCCCTCCCTGTCACAGTCCCCACTTGGCCTTGTCCTTTTGGTGCTCCTCAACTTCCCTTTGCCTCCCAGCACTGGGTGTCCCTCAGTGGGAACAGAGTGGGGGCTTTCCTCCTTGCACTGGGGTGCTGGGAATGGGCTGCACAGTGGAAATGTCCTGCATGCGCCCACACTGCAAGCAGGGGAGAGATCAGACAGCCTTGCTATGTTTAGGGTGATTGCTTCCCCAATTAATTCTGAAGCTCCCAATATGTGATATCAAAGGCAATACCGTAAGGTGATGCTCAGAATGATGTCTTCAGACGTGCAAGAGGCCCTGTTTCTAAAGCTGTTGTAGGTGCCCACTGCCTGCTGGCATCGTTTGAAGCTGATCATCCTGATGAGAATGAGGAGTGATAAATGCCTATGCTACCTTCTTGGGCCTCTGTAATTTGAAGTGTGACTCCATGTAGCTTTGGATCTTATGTTTAGAATTTTATTCCTACTTCTTCTAGTGCTGCTAATGTCATCAAAGCTGTGCTATCAAGCACAAACACCAGTTAAGAATTTTCTGAACTGAAGCTTGTTGAAGGTAAAAGCCTTGTCTCTGTGTGAGACATGCCTGCAATAGCCTAGACTTTATGGCAGACATTCACACTGCTTTGAAGACCTAGTCTAGGCTTACAGATACCTGACTTCCTTCCTGGCTTGCTTTTGCAGTAGTCCCTAATGTATTAGTAGTGTTTGTGCAGGTCTGTTACTCTATGGGATGCCACTGGAAATGCTTCATGCTACCTCTCCATGTCCTGCTCTGTCTAAAATTGCAGCTCAGATACAGTCAGTAGTGCATGTGTCGCTGCAAATCCGACCATCACTGACAGCCCTGCCTCCAGATTTGTCACTGAGAGGCCTCTGCTTGTACAATACGGAACTAAATACTTGCAAGATGAGGGGGAAACTAGTGGCAGTGGACGTGCAAGAGCTGTCTGGTTACATCGTTGGTATTACTGTGCGAGAGTACAGCCCAGGGGGAAAAGTGACTTTCACCCTCTTCAATCATCAGCACTTGTGTCATCAGCAAAGAGTTTGTGTTTTAGTGTAAACTACTGGAAGAAGTTCCCCCAGGTCTGTGGTACTTGGTGGGAGTGCTGGAAAGAGCCGTGGTCTCTGCCCACGAGGTGCCTCAGAAGGAGCTCGCCCTGCAGAGGGTGCCCATCCCTGCCTGCCCCATGTGACTTTTGGGGTACCTGTGAAAGCTGCCTGCTCATTTGAAAGCATTCAGGCACTTTCAACTCCACATCATGACTCTGCTCAGAGACCATTTAAAATATGTAGTAGGTAGAGACATCTGTTGCTTTCTTTACAATCAGTTTTGAAAAAAACAGTTCCTCCTGAGGGAAAAGGCCAGTCCTGTGCTAATGGCAAAACCTCTATTGGTGCAATTCTAAGGTTTTGCAAGGAGTTGCAAAATCCAGAGGCATGCTGGGTTAACTGACTTCACCATATGGACTAGTTGGTGTCTAACATTTTGTTGAATATTAAGAATATGCCTAATTTACAGAAAAAGGCACATAGTAAGTTCAGTAATAAAAGGTAAATAAATATGTCTCTACATTGTGGCTATATTAAGCAATTCTTTCTCTAATGTTTAATAAGCATTTGTTAAAGTGGGTATGTGAGGGCGATGTGTACAGACCACATTTACTGACAAAGCCTAAGGAAATAAGGGTGTCTTTGTGCCTAGGTTTTCCTAAGGCATGTATGTTCCTGAATATAGGCAGACAGAGAAAACTGGAAGGCTTCCCATTTTACATGGAGGGAAGATGTAAAGATCTGTGCTTGGTTACTGGCCTTGCTTCCCTATCACTGACATCAGTTTGTGTCAAGTTTACCAAAAAACCCTGCTGCTGTAACACTCCATTTGAGAGGCAGGGGGGAAAGGATAATAAACTTTTTTTTAATTGCTTCCCTGGCTATAAATTAGCATGCATTGGGCTAATTTTTTTTCCATGAACAAAAGCACAATTGACAGCAAGGCTTAGGAAAAGTAGGAAGAGAGTTCTGAGCCTCAAGGCTCCCCTGCATATTGAACCTGAGCAGGGGGAGGTCTTGTCCGTGCCCAGAATTTGAAGGACACCAAGAACTACAACAAAACAGTTGGGATTTTTATGTTTCACTGACTGTTTTTGCAGCTGCATCTTCCCCCCTCCTCCTCTTCCCCCATTATTTCATGTGAGAACCAAGTATGAAAATAGAAGCCATGGCTTTCCCTCCGGATACAGTCAATGTGCATAAAACCAGGGCAGAAATCAGCAGAGAGCTAAGGTTAGTTATAACTCAGTGTTATGGGTAAAAGCAGAAATTGTTTTTTGCTTCTACACTGTATTTCATGTCTGTTACCACAGAAGCAAACGCAGGGCTGAAGCCCAACTGCATTGTGAGTTCAGTGGCTTCCTCTTTGCATCATTGATGCTCCCGATGGCATTTGAAGAGAAGCTGGTAGAACCCAGAGTTCTGCCTTTACATCTCCCCTTCCATGCTTGCCTCCCTTTCAGCCTTGAAATATCTGGCAAACGATCTTTTCCCATGGCAGAAGCTCATCTGAGGTGATTTTTCTCTGGAGCTGCTCTGTGGAAGCCCTTACGCTTCTTCTCCTCTGGTGCATCCAGTAACCAGCCTGAACAAAGAACCAACTACAAGTAAAAGTAGATGAGCATGTAACACAACTTGCAAAGTAAGTGTTAACAGAGATGTGGCTGAAGAGGTGGGACAATTACTGGTAGAGAGTGGCTGAGAAATAGCTGAGGAATGGGGATGGAGAGGACAGATGCATGCCTATTCTCTCATACCCTGCACTGGAGTCATCCCTTGTTCTCAGTATCCATGAGCACCTTCACTATTTGTAAAACAAGAAAGAATTTAATTGAAGACCAGTTGAGATGAGTTGCTAGAAAGCATTTGCCGCAGGGCCTTCATGCGGGGGTAGACTAGGTGTCTACCTCAGGTCTTACCTAGGAATTTTTTATATTATTGCAATTTTTTGATGCAATAAAATGTACAGAGATGGAAATAAAAAAAGAGGAGAAAGAGGAATCTTAAAAAATGAACAAAGGAAGAATAGGAAATTTACTCTCTTACCCCTATATTTTTTCAAGCTATGCTTGCACCTTAGTTTGCTGCCTAAATATCTACACTAATGAACAGCTTCTCCCTTTGAAAATTTTCTTTCTTTTCTTTTTTCTTTTTTCTTTTTTCTTTTTTCTTTTTTCTTTTTTCTTTTTTCTTTTTTCTTTTTTCTTTTTTCTTTTTTCTTTTTTCTTTTTTCTTTTTTCTTTTTTCTTTTTTCTTTTTTCTTTTTTCTTTTTTCTTTTTTCTTTTTTCTTTTTTCTTTTTTCTTTTTTCTTTTTTCTTTTTTCTTTTTTCTTTTTTCTTTTTTCTTTTTTCTTTTTTCTTTTTTCTTTTTTCTTTTTTCTTTTTTCTTTTTTCTTTTTTCTTTTTTCTTTTTTCTTTTTTCTTTTTTCTTTTTTCTTTTTTCTTTTTTCTTTTTTCTTTTCTTTTTTTCCCTTCCTTCCTTCCTTCCCCCCTTCCTTCCTTCCTTCCTTCCTTCCTTCCTTCCTTCCTTCCTTCCTTCCTTCCTTCCTTCCTTCCTTCCTTCCTTCCTTCCACAAGGAAGACCTACAACACTACTACTTAGAGAGATAAAGAAGTCTGTATTTTTGCAAGGTCCCTCCCTGATTCTTCATGTTCTTCTTAACTCAGTGCACCTTTGCTTCAGGGCAAGGTGGTGGTGGGCCGGAAAACCCAGATTATGGTCTTCTGAAGAGGCAGGAACCCTGCCTCACCGACCACAAACTCCCTTGCAGACATCATCTATCTTCTGAGGTACCTTCCCTTTTCATTTATAAGGAGTCGTGTGAAGGCCCCTCTCCCATGAGTGTGTCAAGCCTCCCTCCAACCAGAAATCTGAGTAGATGCTGAAGGTGTGACTGGGCACTTGTGACTCCCAGGGTGGGTTTTCTGACAGGTACTGATCTCATTTCATGTATCAGTAACACAGCAGTGACTCCACCAAATCTTTCAAGTTAAAGCACTCTCCTCCTACTCCCAGTCAGGTTCTGACAATGTTTATGTCCTTTAAAACATGAGGAGTTTTTGTTTGCATCTTGTTTTAAAACGAATTTACCCCAGAGGCAAATCATTCTTTTCTTACTGTATTATAGAATGGAACATTTGCAAAAGTCATTACAACCCTCCTACTTGAATCAATTTCAGACTAATGTCCTGTTATCCAAGGTTGTCAGTTATTTTTTTGGCATTATTTTGGCTGATTTTAAAATTGGTGTATTCTTCACTGTTACCATTAGAATTATATAAAGTGTCTTGTTTACAGAGCTCTGAAATGCTTTAAAATCAGCAATTGTCCAAACTGAAATTTATTTCATCCAAAACAATGTCCTGGACATCCAGGTGGTAATAAACATTTTTCAACTGCATACAAACTGTGAATTGTATTTGAAATTAAATCTCTGCATTAAAATCTGCATTGCTGAGCCTCCCGCTGGCAGCCACTGTTCTTCTGAAGAGTGACATCTTCCCCTGACACTGGTGGGGCGGGAGTTCTCGCACAGATGTTGCTGAATGGTTTCTTATCACTCTTCCCATACTGGGACTTTATAGCCACATATGCCAAAAAAGTACAAAGGATGCAAGGTGTGTGAGGAATACAGGAGGGGGCCACCTCAGATTTAGTAACCATAGATGTTTTTGTCCTGACATACAAGGGTGGAAACCATTTTATAAACCCCTATTAAAGCAGCATATTGCTGATGTCACAAATTATGTCATTTTTCAGCAAGCTGTTAGGTAGCAGCAGGATACTTAGAGGTCCCAATCTGAGTGCACAGCTTGAGGCCTCATCATCCATTGAAGTCAAGGAAATACTCCAGTCCCCTGGTCTTCTGTTTACAAATAATGTATCAAGAATCAGGATGCCCACAAATGGACTTTCAGGCACTGAGCTAAAGGAAATACATCTGCGAGTGTGTATTTCTATACATATATCCATACATACAATATATTATTTGTGTATATGCATGCGTGCATTTATGAGTAATGCAACTGAAGTCTGCAGTCTGACATTAGATTTTCTTTAAACCATCATTTTTCTTTAGTCTTTGATATATAGAGTGGATTCTTGATGACCAATTTTTCACACAGAATCCCCACCACAGTTAGAGATATCCACATCAAAAAGGGGTATACCAAGTACTTTCATTTTTTTCTCCTCTTTAACACAGTGAGGGTATAAAAGACCTCTGATTTAACAAAATAATACATAAGAAGAGATTTATCTATAATGGAGTTGAGAGGATTGTGCAAAATAAAATAACAAAAATGTCTATACACTTACGCATTAGTACAGCAGAATAGTTTGTTGGAGGCTCTCCTCACCTGGATAAACCATATTTACTCAAATATGTGTTTTTTCCCCCACTAGAATGAAATACACCATTGTGTTTTTCCAACAATTCACATGCACTTGGGAGACAACAGCCTACATTAGAAGACATAAAATACATAGTATGTGGCCTGAGGTTGTGAAACAGCTGAAGAGAAGGAATTAAATTCAAAGCTAGCTGTGCCAAACTCATCGGTGGGTGCTTTTAGCCCCCCTCCCCATGTATTAGTGGGAGCCAAGGATGCAGTATTAAGGCACAGCTTTGTATTTCCTGACTTTTGCCAGCATGTTAACATCACTCCCCTGGCAGAGTGAGGGTCCTGGCAGGGAGATGGATTAGATGGCCAAACATGGCATTTTAATCCCTACACCAGTTCCAGTATTTTGCTACTTATTTACTAACGTAGTTGGCTGTAACTTCCTCTACTGGAAATATTACAGGGTTGGATTAGCTTCTCCTCTGCAACGTATCCCTGATTTAATTACCACTGCAGCTATCCCCCACTATCTGCACTATAAATACTGTTGCTTACAGAAACATGATTACAGGATTAGAGTTATTTGGCCCTCGCCCAGACAAACGCAGTGACACAGCATAGCACTGGCACCTCTGAAAGCTACACTGACCTCAGGCATCTCTACATCAAAGGCCACGGCCACAATCTGAGCTTCATTAGCTTTCAAGGCTGAAGTTACAGGAGCACTACTTCCTCAGCCACTAATGGGAAACATTCTCCTCCATTTGCTGTTGAGGTGTTAAAAGTTCCTCTTAACATCAGTTACTGAGCTACAGCTTCACCGGTATCCCAGTAAAATAAAAATGAGTTGTGGAGTGGAAGCTGAGTTCAAATTGAAAAGCTATGTTGGACATCCCTTAGTCAAGCAAAGGGCAGTCACCAGCGCAGGGATGCTTTGTGAGGAAGGACTAAAGGGGGAGGTGCACCCCAAATCCCAGACTGGGAGCCACAGGGAAATTCTCACAGCTCCTGAAGAGTTTCATACGGTTGTAACCAACTGTTTAATGACAGAGGTATGTGAAGGATGCTCTGGTTTTCATTTGTAGGATGTGATGTGCATGATTATGCAGCTAGCTGCAGCTCAGAGCATCATCGGGTCCATATTCACCACGAGAAATCTGTGAACTGTGGTGATAACTCCTCCAACCCCCTGGGTTCATTTGAACCTGCAAAGAGCAAACCTGGGAGGTAACATTTAATTCCAGAGAGAAAAGCTAGTCAGAGAGAGAACCACTAGGTGATAAAATACTAGGTTGGACCAAACGGAATTTTTTCTTCTAGCATACATTTCCTATGTGGAAATTTCTCTGAAATTTCAGTATACGTCAGTTCCGCTTTACACAGCTGGAACATTACTGTTTCCTTTGTCTGATAGATTTAGATGATGCATTCTGGCATACAGATCACCTCTTACTGTGTTTGCACAGTTCTAGCAAAGTAGTTTGGGGCTTTGCTCTAATTGAAGAAAGCAGGTAAGTGTCAAGATGACATGAAAGAAAGCCCAAGGTTTCATGACTCTATCCAGGAGGGGGACGAAATATTTGTTCCGTGAAAATACTTGAGAATGGTAGGACATAGTCCACCACAGTGAGCACAGAAAAGCAGGAACCAGCTTTGTATGAGAATTAAAGGGCTGGAATACATAATTTGTATTAAAAGACCTTAATAAGAATAATTTTTAAAATAAAAAACAAATAAATAAAAATAAGAAAGTAGAATAGAGCTAGAGGGTTTACACTGAGGGGTTTGCTTTTCTTCAGTCCAGCTAGCCTTCTCTGGTGCTTTGCCTATGGGATTATAATTTCTACTTTTTTGAGCTGGTGCTGAATAAAGTGGCTTGCCCATGAGCCTCCCAGCTGGGCAGCTGGATAAGGTGGGCTGGTCAGATATTGCCAGGGATAAGGGTATGGAATAACAGGCTGGCCTCTGGAGCTAAGCTGCTCCTTCTCCTCAGGAGGTAGGAGAGTTCCCCAGGTCTGAGGAGCTCCTCGTGGCTGGAAGATTTCACATGCTGGCTTCAGAGTTTCCTCCAGCTTGTATGTTTGATAAAGCTTAGAAGCTTTCTTTGGCTGGCAAATTTGACTTAATCTCTTGGGTTTGTTCTGCCCTAAGCATTCTGTTCATGTTATCAGAGCTCATTTCAGTTTCCCAAGCTTAGAGGTGGGTTAGGAACTGAGGCATGTTTAGAAAGTAGAGTAAGAAGAATTCAGCTGATTTTCAGCTAAGCACATTTTCACCACAGAGATTTACAAAAAGGCATTTATTTCATAGGAAGATGTCACTGGATTTCTTTTTAAATTAAATTACTATTATCCAAAGAAATAGGAAATTCCTCCTTATGTGTACATTTTTCATGAATTACTGATTCTTTCCAGGCTTTCCTTTTGCAGGGCAGTGACCCCCAGCTCAAACATTGCAACTGCTCTCTGACCAGTGATGGCTTAAGTATTGCAGCAGCAGCCACTGCTGTTACAGCAGAAATCCAAGCCCTTTGCTTTGCAAATGTGGCAAGTATTTGATGTTAATTAGAAGCACTCATTCTCTTTACTGAGTAAGATCAGGGGTGGTGTGGAGGCATAGGTTGACCCAGGGAGAGTAAAGAGGGCTCTTGTCCCTGTCAGCACCAGGACCTGCAGCCCTTACTATCACTGCACGGACACACATAGAGCTCTACAGTCATTTTCATTGTTTCAGTTACTTTCATCCATCATTTTTATAATTGTCATTACTTTCGTTTTTTTCTCACTTTGGGACAAGGCAGTGTGTGAAGCATGGTACAGTTAAGTGGACACAAAAAGCTTAAGAGTGGTTATGGGGTCCAGGTGAGAATGTGGCTCTTTAGAGCTGCCACGTTCTTTAAAGGTGATGTACTCCAGTTTTTGGTGTGTTGCTAATGATTATTGCTGTAATGATTTTAAGGTGCTCAAGGCTCCACGGAAGGGTCTAATCCAAAGCCTAGAAAGGTGAACGGGAATTTTTTACTGAGAGGAGCCAAAAAAATGCAGAGTTTTAAAGATCCAGAAAAAATATTTCTGAGATTGTCTTTCTATAAGAAAATAAAATGGGGGAAGAAAAAAATTTCTCTCTTCCTCTGGCTTGCTAGCATGCTTTGATGGAAAACAGGGGGGTGATCTCAAGAACACTTGCTCCAGCCTCCTGTTCATAAGTAGCAGGAAGGCCTGTCAAACCTGTCAAACTCCTTGAGCTCCTGGGGTTTACAGACTTCTCTAAGCTACCCCAAGCTAAACCACAATCCCATAAAGAAGCCTTTTCAGTAAAACCTTCTGCCATTTGCCTGAAGCCAACAAATCACTCATTTAAAAAAAAAAATTTCTCATTTGGAAACATCCCTTCCCCCTGTGCTTGCTCTCTCCTGGTGAAGCCCTGAGCAATGGCCTTGCACCATCAGTTTTTTGCAGAAACCTGCCACCACAGGGTGTGTCAGACCTCAAAATCTGCAGTCCATACAGAAACCAAAGTCTCGCTGGTCCAGTGAGAGTCTGGCTTGGGTAGGGACTGCAGAAATGACCTGGCTTCAGTCAGAGCTCAAGGTCAGTGTAGGATGGCTTGCATTCATTTCTGTCCCTTGCCTCTTGGTGGACTTCTCTGAGCTTCTTGGCTCCAGTTAGCTGCCACGGTGCATGTCCCATATTCTTTGCTGGAGATCTAGAAGAGACATTCAGGCTGTCTGGTCTTTGTCCTTCCTTTCACTCCTCATCCTTTCCCTGAAATTTGTTGTGAAAACAAAGGCTCTCAGATAATCACCAGCAGTACCGGCCTTTGCCTTCATGCTACATCCAATGGCTGCAGCTCTCCAAACTCCCCTCTGTCCCTGCCCTGCCAGCGTATGGAAACCTTCAATGCCACAGATCCAAGACCCCAGCTGGCCATGGAAAAAACCTCTGCAGTTCTCAGAACCACTGCTCTGTTGTGTTGTCTAATCCAGTGATAGAAAAAAATAGCCCCAAAAGAAGAGGGCAGACATGAAGCAACTGTTGCTTTTGGAGGCATTTCTGGATTTATGTGAATGGAATTGCAGGGGCACATTCTGCCCTGAGTGACCATGGTTTTGTCAGCTATTTTTCAAAATAATTTTGGGCTTCTCCCAAGTGGATATGTCTTTGGCAATTATCTGACTAGTTATATGTCAAATCATATTCTTTGATTTATAGGTGGCAGATCAGAGGACAAGACACCATATTTTTTTCATGTACTTGCTGAGAGTAACAGAATCACACTCCAAGTCCATCATGGCAGAACCATAGCAACACCATAATGAATAAAACAGTGATTCTTCAATGGGAGCAAAATGTGGCAACTTCAAGCTGCAATTTTTTCACAATATGGGAGACACGTTCTGGCAAGAGTTAAGCAGTCGTCAGTACATGTATCATAAGGGCAGAGGTATAGCAGAAGCAGATCTGTTGACAGCATGTAAACAGCAATACCGTAAAAACTAAAGCAAAACTTAAAATATACCCCAAAACACAGATTTTGAAACCTGGCACTCAGTCTGTGCTATGAGCTGAAATCTTGTTTCATTTTATATCTACTCTTACTTAGCATGCAAAAATCCACCCATGACCACCCAATTCAATGCTTGGAAAATATATACCATATTAAAGGTTTGGTTCTAAAGAGATAATTCATGCAAAGCAAAGGGGGGCATTTTCCTACATCCTTAGAAACAGCTAAAAACTCTTCAGCAGAGGCTGCAGTACTCATACTGTGTGAAAAAGGAACAGTACATGGACAATATTATAATTGTTGTTGTCCAGAATGCTAAACACGAAAACAAAGCTAAAAGGAGAGAGAACCAATCTAACATACATCCTTAGGACCTGGAGCTACTGATTCCATAATTATGCCCCTTAATAGACACAAGCAGACATATGACAAAAAACATGAATTAATCTCCAGTTCATTACCCAAATTCCCATGGACTGGGACTTCTCCATGGCAAAGGAACACACATGTTTTTTGAGATAATACTCATCCACAACCATGGATTTTATTCAGAAGTGGTGCATAGCCCTATATATTAACAAACACATACAACTACAGTAGTTGTTGATTTTATAAATGTACTTGCAGGAAAGAATATGAATGTAGCAAGAATAATGGACAGAAATATTTAAGATGTGCTGACAAAAAAAGCCTGCCTTGTCTCGAAGCTCTTTCTTCTTATGCTTTATGCTTTTGTTAAGTAAGAACAACCACTGTAGCTCAGGGTGAATAACAGCCAGCAGGCCAGGAATCCTATCTCCAAGGGGGTGTGTGCTGGGTTCCCAGTGAAAAGGATGAGGGTATGCACTGACCCCTCTAGTGCACTTCTACAGCCCGCTCAGCTCCTCCATCTGTAAAGGACAGCAAGATAACCCAACCCATTGCACTGTCTCAGACCCTGCACCAACACTGATCTGTGTTTTGTAAGGGCCAGAGTCCTTACAAAAAGTCCATATAATGAGCAATTAGGACAAATGTTCCATTTATCTGGGACCTGAGCAACTAAGATGAGGAGTCATTCAGACCCAATCCTGTGGCAGTCTGTGCTTTGGGTGTTAAATCACATTTTTTAGTATAGCCAAGCTTGAAAAGGTACAGGGAAAAGTTGGAAAGGGTTTCACAGTTCTGATAAAACAAGCAATGTCCTCAAAATTGTATTTACAAGAAAAAAAAGTAGCCAGTACTTTGCCTCAGGTTTATGCATGATATGCTAAAGCTGAGGGTTGACATGCCAGTGGGTTGGGGGAGGCAGAACAGATCTCAGGACTGTTCACTTTGTCTGGGAAGGAGTTGACAGGATACACAAAACCAATGCATGCTCAAGGCAGCCCTGTTGGCTTCTGCTCCACTGGAAAGAGAAATGTTTGCGTCATGGAATCAGAAAACATTGGCAGGAAAATAACTTTCATTTCCAAACCTGAAAAGGAGTGTTGCAAGTGTTAAAAAAAAAAAAAAGCAGAGGAGGACAGGAATAACATTCACCTGGACTCTCTGATTTCACCTTCAGACTCTGACCCCATGATGGGTATGTTTGAAAGTAATTAGTTTGTGAAAGAGAGCTTAAAGGTAACTTCTGAATGCACGATGGGGGGAAAGCACGTGTACCCATCACCTGTGAGCTGGGACAAGGATGAACAAATACTTCTTGGAGGAAGGCAGTGCATCTCTGCCATCCCAGTTACCAGCACAGAGACATGGCTGACGTTATAGATGTGTATATGTAGTTATATACATACATGTTGGGGAAGATGAAACAGGAAAGTCTTATAAATATGATTGCCTGACAAAAGATTTTGGGAATATGAAAACTACAGGCAACATCGAAATGAAAGCCACTTTTGAAATACCAAGTCTTCGTTACTGAACAACTGGAAAACAATGGTATGGCCGACTGAAGGTAATCCCCTCTTGATTGAACAATACCCTCTGCTTGCAGGCAGGTCCAAGGGTCAGAGCAGACCCTACTAGCTCAGCAGAAGGGGTCCAAAGAGTAGTTTTTAGAAGTTAAGATGTAACACTCTATGGTAATATAAGAACTCTTATAGGCTGTATGTAAATGCTATAGGATTTGTATCTTGTATTAGATGATTGGTTAGTGACAATTAGAATATTCAGTACAGAAGATGATTTATTGTATTGTAACCAGGACTTCAGACATTCCTTACTACTTCTTCCACTTCTACTCTTGCTCTTACTCTTACTCTTACACTCTCTCTCTCTCTCTCTCTTACCCGCTTACTCTCTTGCTTTCTTGGGCCTGCTCAGAGCTGAGTCTGGCAGCTCTGAGCAGTGCCCCTATACCCAAGCCTTTTACAATAAACCCCATGTGTCCCAAGACCTGCCTATAGAGATCTCTTCGTCACTGTCTACGTCCGTCTGACCAAACCCGTCAGTAACCTACACATACGTACTGGAAAAGGCAGTGGAAGAAGTCCCAGCTATAACATGCACTCTGCAAACATTCAGCCTTCTACATTTCTCCTGATTTCCACCTTGAATCAGCTTAGGACTCAGGAGAAAGACAAAAAGGCATATTTATTTCTAGACAGTGTCATCAGAAAGTGACGAAAACCTTATGAGGCATTTTGTCTCATGTACAGCCTTCCATGCCTGTTGTTATTTGCCTCCTGAGCCTAATGGAAACCTGCCCTGGATGGTCTGTTCTTTGTTATTCTTCCAATTTCCTTGTCTTTTATTTATTTCCCTTGCCTCTCAAGAGCTGTTCAGAGGTCCCATTACTTCCTGCTGGCCAGGGAAAGCTATGAGAACAAATAGTTATATTGGATTAAAATACACACACTATCACAAGAAAAACAGAGGGAAGGGGGCAAGGGACTTGCTTGGCAAAGGGTGGTGGAAGTCATGGGACAGAGAGCTGCCGGAAATACTGAAGCAGGGTTTTATGTCAAGACTTGTTTCAGACATAATCTCTGCAAGGAACAAAGCATCTGAATTCTTACCGTAGTGGTACTGCAATTTGAACCTGCATATATTGAATTAGTTCAATGTTTCCTTTGCATTTTAAATGAAAGTGTGTTTGAAATAATGCAAATTACAGTTCTTGGCAATGTGGATTCTCCTGCCTGTACTGGTGGAGGAGCCAGTCGCTGTTAACAGCAGGAAGAGGAGAGCTCACGCACAGGGTGCTTCCCCCCTGCAGCAAAGGTGCTACATCCACCATCATCCTCGGGGAACACAACATAATTGCTGAAACCATGGGCATCACTAGCCCCTCATCTTAAGGGCAGATGAACCCTGTGGTCCATGCTTGACCCAGGCAACAGCAGATTGTATCTGCTGCATTTGGAAATTTTCCCTTCTATCATCTGTTAAAAAAATTATTAGCAGGTGCTGAAAACTGCAGCCTCCAACCTAGAGACCAAGAGCCAAAATACCAGAGGGGAAAAAGTCAGTTCTTGACAACCACCTGACTCCAGGGCTGGATGAGCCAGAGAGACAATCTGCTGCTATGGGAGATGCCACATCAGAGGAGGGAAGTGCTAGCACCTCATGCAATTAATCTTTTTTATTTTTTTTTGAAGCTACAAGTGGCAAGGGCCTGTTCCTTGCCTCTGTGAAGTTACAAGCCTGGTGATCCTTTCTGGTGCTATAAAAGAGTTAGACCAGCTTGCAGCTGATCAAAAAAGGTTAGGCTACCTGAGCACCACCCAGAATAACAAACTAGTCATTTAACATTAGCTATGTAAGTGGAATACTGCTATGTATGCATATCCCAGTGAACACAGGAGAATAAATTCTTATGTGCCATGTAATTATACACACACTGGTGTAAAAATGGGCTGATATAAAATAAATATGCATATAGCTATGCCTTTGCCTATTCCAGCCTACGGGTTATAGCATTGCCAATGTGTTGACATAAAAATGCAGTTTTATGGATCACATCTAAATAGGAATGTGTGAAAAGGGATTTTGTTTTGGCTACCGCCCAGTCTCTTAATATAATTATAATTACTATTTTTACTACAACTGCTACTACTACTACCACAGTGAATTGGGAGCCCTCTTGGTTCTACCTATGGTACAAATAACAAGAACAAGCCTGACCTTAAAAAAGGAGAGCTGAGAGAGGGACAGACACAATGCGATTATCTGCAAAAGTAACATGACAGGATGTGGATGTAGGATTCAGCTCACTTAAATTCTAGTCCCTGATGTGGCCTGGGTCCTCTCTGCCACAACCTCAAACATGGCTTTCTCAGGGAAGAAAAGAGGGGGGGAAATTACTTTATTGGTGCAATGGGGAGAGTGGCTTTTGTTACACTTGGTGTGGCCTTGCTCAGTGTTCTCGGCATTTTTGCAGCAGAGATGGAGTTAACCATTGGTGAGGGTTGTACTGTGTGTCCAGGAGTGCTGGCTGGTGGCCTTGGCTGCACCTGGACAGTTTCCCCATGACACTGCAGGCCACCACAGGTGGTGGCTGTGTGGCAGAGGTAGCAGCTCGCTCAGGTCACAGACACACTAGACAAATGTGTGAAGGCAAGAGCCAAGTAAGCATCTCTTTCCTCCTTTCTTTTTTCACCTGCCTGCCTCTATTAGGGGCATAATGCAAGTCCCTGTGCTTTGTTTCAGCCTAAAAATCAGAAATATCTCTCCTTGACAGTGTGTCAATATAGAAGAGTTTTTTTTAAATCTCTTCAAGGACAAAAAAATTCACTCTGAGTGCCATTTTGGCATTTCCCAGATCTCTTGTTGCTTCACGCTGGGTTCTGCTGGGTGCTTTATGAAAAACCCTCTAAAAGGGCCGCTTTCTTTCTGACAGCAATCTTAATCACGGGCGCATGGCCCATGCAGCCGGGAAGCATCCCTACCACGGCCATTGCTCTATGCCAGCCACACTTCTTCTGAGGGAGCTGTTTTCTGCCAGCTCTGGGGCTCAAAAAATGAAATAAAAGAAATGAGAGCACACCCTCCCCTCCTCCCCTCCCCTAAAGAAACATTTTGAGAGAAAGGGGCAGAAAACACAACGTGAGCCTACCCAGTAAACAGCAGTGGGCTCACGAGGACTAGGAAAGCTGTCTGCCAGGAGGCCAAATGGTTTGCCTAGAGCTCCAGGAAAAGAGATGTTATTTGGTGCTTGAAATCATTTAAAGAAAACAAAGGATGACTGCTACATGCCTGCCCATTATCGTCTGGAGCCCTGTGCTGTTGTGGGATATTTATGCCAACCAAATGGTAACGAAATGCCAGTGCGTGGATCAGGGCTGTACCCAGGCATGCCTGCGGGACCAGCCCCCGGCAGCTCAGCACACACAGCTAAGGCAGTGAACCCCAGGAAGGGAGGACGTCCTTCTCATTCCGTCCATTTTACAGGTGTTGAAAGGGAGGCTGGGGAGATTTGACACCAAGGGAGTCTGTCAGAGCTGGTTATGGGTCCCAGCTCTCAGCCCTGTTCACAGACTGTGTCTCTTGGAACAGATTTGGGGGAAGATTTTTATTTCTCTCACACGAGGGAAAAAAACCACCTTCCAGCTTCCACTAAGGGAATTATTTCTTTCTGACAGTGCTGTGTTGATTTGTCTTAAGGGCACTGTTAGTATTAGCTGAGTTAGAAATCCATATTGTCAATTAAAACTTTACATCATCCCAGAGAGACCCTAAAGCAGATAGGCTTTCAGAAGAAAGAATAACCAAGTTTGCATAATGATGATCAGCAACAAGAACCATCATTTAAGAAAACTTGTAAATGATCCTGCTCTGCTTGCTGTCCATGTAGTCACACATATCAAATGATTTGCATGTACACCACTAAAAAAAACTACACTACCCCCAAGTACTTCTCCTGTTTTGGACTTTCTCTTTCCAGCCATCCAGCATCAATCCTGCTCTGAAACCCTTCAATGCCAAAAGGAGTGTGAAGATTTCCTACCTCATTACTGCCTTTCAAAGGCAGCCACAACCACAAAAAATACACCTCAGGGAAGGGGGAGAAAATCTCTTCATGCTCAAACAGAGCCCCACCTGCCAGTTATCCCCTCTCCTTTGTGCTTTGAAGAAGTATCTCACCTCTTACAAGGGAAACAAGTTTGTCATGGGGGGAGAAGTGGTTAGTAATTCTGTCTGTGCTTCCCTCACCTCTTCTGAGCTGACGGTGCCGTGGGCCCAGCACTCCCTCCCGTGCTACAAAAAGAAAGAGTCAGTCTTGAACCAGACTGACTCCCTGGCACCCCTGGTTCCTCCAAAGTCATGCATTTCCCAAACTGTCCTTTAAAAATGCAGTGCTGGTGGCTGAAGAGATGGTTAGCCAGCAGCAACTGGACCATGACAGAAATGTGAGTTTATAACCTGGCAACACAATTTTGGCTCTGAAATGTAATTGATTCCATTATGATCTTTGTACTCAAAGACTTGAGTCTTAAATAATCTTTCATTGAAAGATAATGTCCTGAGTGTATTTCAGCTTTAGTGAAGTTTAGTTTATGATCCATTCCTGGCCCTTCCCAGCTATCAGAGCTATTTTCCCAATGTCCCTCTTGCTGCTTTAATGCTGCCTCAGTTAATAATACCTGCTGGAGTGGCAGCAGCATCTCTTGGCAAACTAAATGTGCACAGTCTCAAGAGTCAAAATCTGAATATGTATAGAGCACGTAAGGAATCATTAACGCATAGCACGTCCCCTCTGGTCATTGAAATAAATTATTGACATCAACATCAACAAGAAATAAAGCAGGTGCCGCCCCAATGGTTGAGACCCCATAGGTAAGTGTAAATTATCAGTGCTTCAAAATTTCTAAATCTTCTGAAAATGAAAGAATAATCACACAGTGTTATTTGTAAAGATATGCATGTGCACATACATGTCTGTGTTTGTGTGTGAGCATGTATGCACACCTTAATGTGTGCACACTGTCATTTTGTGGCCTTAATCATTTGTCTGAAGTGGCTGGTGAGGGATCCCTATGGCATCTATATGTGTGTAGCCAAGATTCACACTTGCCATGCCAATTCCTATTGCCACATAGTCTACAAACTGCTTCTGGAAAAGTGTAATCCTGGTTTTACCTCTGTATTTTAGAAATCATTTCCCCATGTATTACATCTTCACAGCTTTATACATCTACACTTTTACTCTCCAAATGCCTTGACTAGAATGCTATATCCCTGAACAGAAATATATTCCCCCCTGCTATTTTTCTGCAGGAGCTTGGTTCATTCAGAAACAAGGGAAAAATACGAATGATAGTTTTTAAATTCCCCAACATGTGGAGCTCAGACAAGCCACAGATGCAAATATGGAAAGCAAATGTGGTGCTGGCATTAGGAAAAGGCTGGGTTCACTGCACTTGTAAGAAAGCACCTTTATTATTTAGGCATGGTTGTAAGCTGCCATTTTGATATAATCCCTGGGTTTCTGGACTGGGTACATAGAAGCTGGCACGACACATCTACTGTAGCCCCATAATACCCAGCCATCAATCAAGCACCTTTTGCCAGCACTGAACTGCACTCATTCCCAGAGCTGGCAGCCACAGACAAGCCTGCACATCCATGTCGCCAGCAACTCATGTATCCATCCCTTTTGTTGTTGGGGAGCACCAGGGCCTGTGCTAGCACAGCAAATGGTACTGCTGCTTTCTGTGAGTCAGAAGTCCACTGTTGCCATGGGGAATCCTGAGCTGGAACATGTCCTGTTGTGTCAGAGCATGGGCACTGCCCCAGCACGGGTAGCGGTGGGGTCCTTCCCTCAGGAGGTGAAGGCTGCCCTCCTCAAAGGAGCAGACAGAGGCAGCAGACAAAATGTGCATGGCCCTCTCCCCTGGGGACCAGCCTGGGCTTTCTGCACATTCATTTCAGCATTACCCTTTCCAGTCCCATATCTGGGCTGCCCAGCTGCCCAGTCAGAGGATGGGATCCATGTTCCTCCCCACCCCTGTCCCTGCTGGCTTGTCAGACCCACAGGTGCTTTGGGGAGAATGGAAGCTGCAAGTGATGCTTCTGGTAGGGCAGCAGGTAAGATGGACTTGACAGTGATTTCACCCCATATTTTCTGGCACTCAAAACAATTTTTTAAAATAAAATCCGCCACCTTGACATTTTTAATTTGCTTTACATACAATAAATGAGTTTTTTAAATTCTTAGCTCTTCAACAGATAGGCAACTGAGAAAGGGAGAGAGCAATGCCTTAATCACTAGGAAAGCTGGGACTCTGCTTCTTATGTGGCAAAGTTATAAAAATAAAGAAAACACTACAAAACAAGCCGTTAATATAAGGCCACATCTGCCATTAAACAGGACCTAGCTGTCACTCTGTGCCCCATGCTCTGTGCGGTGGTAAGGGACTGGTAGTGTCCTTGGAGAGCTCAGGGGAGAAGGCAAGTGGATGCCAGCAGCATGATCTTCCTTTCAAGGTTGTTTTTCTTTTCCCTATATCCTGGAAAAGTCCCCGTGGTTTTTATTCTTCTAATGAACATGATCTGAGTGTATTTGGGTGAGATTGGTGCCTGTGTGGAGGGGAGGGCTGAGAACCAGGTGTGTGTAATTGCATGTGTTATCTGTGTCTAGAGAGGTTTAGTTGCAATTGCAGACATGGTCTCTTTTTGAGACAAAGCAGAACTGGAGCAGCCAAGAGGCAGATAGACTTATGCTTTATGGTACCTTACAAAACACTGAATGTAGCTCCATTTATATGGCTATAAAATGATGCTAAATCCTTGTCTTGCCAGCTCATTATCATCTTGGGCTACTGGGACTATTGACCTCCCTGCTTCGCTACCCCACTGGAAGAGCTCAAATGCCCATAGTTCATTTTTATATTTGGGCTTAACATCTTCCCAGTTTCTCTACTTTCTATTTAAGAGCTGCCTGGTGCAGGATTGTATGCACCCAGCTCAAAGTTCCCTCTCCCAAGCACTGCCTGGCAGTCTTATACCCCTGGAAAGATCCCAGGTGCCAGCTGCAAGCATCAAACCCCACAGGTATGGTCCCAGTGATCAGAGCAGGTTAATCTCATTCGCGGGTTATGTTTCTCTAACCCTGGCAGGATGCACTAAATGGCAAATGCAATAGAAATCTAAGTACTGATGAAGTAAATGTTGATAAAATCCTGGGCAGATTGCCCTGGGTCAGGTGATGGCATAAAATAATTCAAGGTTTTCAGGCACTGCATGATGAACAGTTTCAAGGGAGGGGTTTTGGGTTTTTTTCTGTGCTAGAGGACAGAGGGAAAAAGAATCCAAGGGCTGTCCCCAACAGTTACGCACACTTGGGCACTTGGGCACGGCTGTTGAAGCCAGAGCCTGGTGCTGCCCTGGCTCGCCACCAGCAAACTTGGAATCAGAAAATCTGTGCTGGGCCAGTCCTACTTCCCTGTCTTGCAAGAAATGAGAACAAAAAAGTCAAAGGAGGCCCCCCACAATGAGGGTATCTGAGCTGGGATACAACCAAAGCAGCAGGCCCCTGTCTTTGGCCTGCCCTGGCTCTTGGCCCTTGGAATTGAGGCTGTGCCTAAGCTTGGTCTGAGCTGGGTTGGTTTGTATTTGGCTATAGTTTTAAAAGCAAAGCCTTATGTGACTGTGGAGAGTGCGTTTTTGTGGAATTCAAATATTCCTTAATTAGATGTTGTCTCTTAGTAGAATGAAAGAAAGGTTTTTATTTCGCTTTACTTTGCCATTTTAATTTACTCCCATTTGTGTTTAATAACTGGGTAGGGGAACATTAAACAGCTGCTGTAAAATATTTGGTATCATGGCCCCAACTTTCAAGCACGATCTGCCATCTGGGTTGGTGATGGCGGATGTCTGGGAAGCTGCCTCCAGGTTTGGGATAGGGGAGAGCTGACTTGATTTGTCCTGTTGAACCTCCTCTCCTCACCCATTTCCCACAGGAAGCAGCTTTCCTCCTCCTTAGTACAGATGAAAGAGATGTACCCTGCGAGAGGGTACAGCCCCCAACAAATGTACATGAGCTCCCTGCCAGCAATGAACAGCACCAGGGCCAGAGGCTGAGGGTTGCTAGTCCAGGGGTGCGGGCTGGGCAGGCAAGGGAAGGCAGGAGAAGCAGGACCAAGCAGGACAGGCAGGGAGGGTGGGCAGGGGCAGGACGGACAAGCACAAGCAGGCACAAGTGGGGCTGGGCAAGCACGAGCAGGAGCACTCGTAGCCAGGCAGGATGGGCCGTGGGGCAGAAGGGACCGGAGCCGGAGGCCGGGGAGTGCTGAGTCGCCCCCCACGGACACTGCCCGCGACTCCCCGAGGCTCCACCCGTGACACCCCTCCCCCGTGGGGCCTCGGGACGGTGCAGGGGCAGCGCCGCCACCCACCCAAACGGGGTTTAGAGTATAAAACACGTCCGGGCTGGGAACCTGCTCCCGGTTCCATAAAACTCACGGCCACGGGCAAGGGCAGGACCCGCTCCTGGCCACGAGCAGGTGTCTCTGCCGCAGGCCACCTCCGCTCCTTGGAGGCGCGCACGGCGGGAGCGCGCACCGCGACGGCTGTCCGGCAAATTCAGGCTCTGGGCTGGACGGGGAGGATGGATGGCATGGGGTTCTTTTTTCTTTCTCCCTCCACGCACGGGCAACTCGCGTCACCCACGGTTGACGTGGTGACTCCTCCGGTTGCAGCCAGCGCTACCTTCCCCACCTGCACCTCTCTTGCTCTGCAAAGCCTAGGGTTACCCCACCATTTCCAGCCCCACGCCCTAAAAAAAGCACCCTACAACGTGTACCAGTTCCCAGGACTCTGCGTGAGCACTCCCCGTGGAACAAGTTGCTCCGGGGATTTGTAGATTTGGGAGGAGGAGGGGGAGAGGACGGTACAGGCTTTCTCCCCCACATGAAACGCTTTTTTCTTTTTAGCGTTTAGGGTTTATGCTCTGTCCCTGTCTCCTGCCCGGCTAGAAAAGAGCTTGCCGCGCTGGGACTGCTCTCGGCCGCCACGCAACCTCCGCGTCCGCGCAGCCTCCCTTACCGCCTCCCCACTGCCATCGCGGGGAAACTCCCATTTATCCCAAACCCGACGACAAACCCGCCCCGCTCGGCTTCTCGGACGGTCGTTTTCGGACAGAAGAGATTGGATATGTTCGATGTTTAAGCGATTTAATATTAAAAATACGTAGCAATTAAAATCACGCCGCGTCCCGGCTGCTCCGCGCAAGTAAAGCGCCTCTCTCCTTTCCGACTCCCAGATGATATCTAGTGGGGGCTTTCCTGCTATTTGCTTGAATTTGGGACCCTCCGACACTTGCACTAATCCCGAGCCGTGTTAGCGGGGGTGGGGGGAGACCGGCCAGCGCCACACGCCCCCCCGCCTCGGCCCTTGCAGCCGGGGGACTCCGAGGCGCGCTCCCCTACGGCCCGGGCCAGGGCCGATGGAGACCCACCACGCCCGACGAGATGCCCGACTGCACGGTGAGGGGCGGCTCCGTCGCGGGTGACATCTGCACCCTTACACTTGTCTTGCCTCGGACCCGGGCTTTCACAACGTCGAGGATGGAAATTAAAGATCGCCCCATCCCCTCAGCCGGTAGGAGCCGACCCAGGCAAGTGCCGGCGGGGCTGTTCGTCCCGTTCACCTCGACGGATTTCCATGGGGGAGGACCGGGCTGACAACGGGACGAGAGAGCCCCTCTGCAGGTGAACTGGCGAAATGTGGGCAGCGCCTGAGGACCAAGAGTGTGGGTGTCATCAGAGCCGAACACGGTACTGTTCCCATACAGGGGTACATACAGCCCGACCTGCCCCCTTTTTCTTTTTCTCTTGGGTCCCTGCCTCGGTGCCCACCCGCGACTGGCTGCGCGTGGGGCGCATAAGCCCGGGAGCTTGCGGGTATTCTTCAGCCTCTAACTGGACATCATCTCTCCTCCCCTCCCACCTTCGCGCTGGGAGAGAGTGAGGGAAGTGAGTGGGCGGCAGGCAGACACCCCAAAACAACCCCCACTCTCCAAACCCCAGCCCGCCTGGACAGCGTCTTTATGGGAGCCAGTACAGCCCGAAGAGTAGCCCGGGATCCCTGCCTCT
>NW_008237885.1:11768-13644 GCF_000691975.1 Corvus brachyrhynchos | reverse complement strand
AGGAGGGGGAGACACGGAGACGGGGAACCGGTGCCTCGTCCGCTCCGTGTTTGTTTTGCTTTCCCCCCTGAACACTAGATTAAGACGTGAAGATTACACTTTTATTGTGGCGGCCGAATAATACCACGAGTCAACACACACAGCAAACAAAAGTGCTTGTAGTACATGGCCAACCCCGCTGGGAACCGGGCTGCGGGCTGCTGCAAAAATCAAGCTCTTCAGTGCTAATTACAAATAAATGATGATGTGCTCACTAAGTAATTGATTTAATGAAGTTCCTATGAAACTATTAAAACCGGGTAGAGGTCAGGCTGGAGACGCCCCAGAGCGCCCATTGTGGGATGTTTAACTCCGCCAATCTCCTCGGAAAGACATCGGGGCTAATAGGTGAAGTCACAGCTGGGTCGGGCTGACTTTTGCAGCACCGGCACTGGCCTCCCCAATCTCGCCTAGCGGCCCGCACCGCAAGTTCGGGGAAGCAAGACCCCCTGGCACACCCCCGGCCCACTGTTCCCACCCTCACCCTCCCCTCTCGCATCCCCTCTCCGGGGGGCGGCTGCTCGCCTCCTCCCCCCTCAGCGCGGAGACCCCTGGCGCGGCTTCCCCGGGGTGCCCATGCCCGTCCCGTCGGGGCTGCGTTGGGTACTCACTCGCTCGGCCCGGCCGCCTCGCTTGCACCTCAACCAGGCGCCTCCGCGGCTCTCCCCAGCCTAATTAAATAGGGGAGAAGTGGAGCTCTGAACTTGTGTCTACCACTACAGGACGGCTGTAATTCCACCCCCCCATCGGGCCCGAACCCCCCCACTCCCCCCGCATACTCAGACACACACACACTTCTTGAAGAAACTTAAGCTAGGATGCCAGGTAGGGTGCTTGGGAGATTTTGGCAAGGTGCCTGGAAGGGGATGTGTGCCCATTTTTCCTTGAAGGGTTTTCTTGTTTGAAAGGCCATTTGGAGCGCTTTAGACGGGTGAAAGGAAGAGGAGGAGGAGAGGGGGAACATAGAGATTGAAAAAAAAAAGTAGAAGACGAACAGAATCTGGCTATTGGGTTTCCCAAGATTCACGCTTGGCTTTCCCCTCCTCACCACTCGGGTGGGGCAGAACTGAGGTGAATCATTTCCCCTCCCCCGCCCCCATCCAATTAGGGGGTCCCCTAACCCGACCTCAGCTCTGAGTGCACTTTGGGACAGGGGGTCCCCGCTGACCCCGGGAGGAACGGGGGCACACACCCCCCACACCTGCAAAGGATCCCTCTGCGCCCCCTTGCTTTCAACACCCGGTGCCTTTGGCAGGTTGAAAAGGAGTCGTAGAGAAAAGCGGAGCCGCCCCCCAATTTGCGCCCCCGCTGTTGGTATTTGCTGAGCGCGAAGACGATGCCCCCCACGGGCAAAGCCCCTCTCGGCCTCCAACGCTTTCAGGGAGGGAGGGACGAGGTGCCCCATCAGGGTTCGAGGAGCCCCCACGACGGCCGGAGCAGGGGCACAGGGATGGGGCCCGGGAACGGCTTCTCCCCGAAATGCGGGGTGCCTCGGTGCTCCCCGCGGAGGGGAGAGAGAGGAGTCCCTAAGTACGAGAAGGTAAACGCAGGGCGAGACGTCCCGCCGGATGTCCCCAAGATTGTGTGTTCTCCCCACTCCCGTGGCTGCCGGGGGCTCTGCCCTTGCCCCCCCCGCTGCCTGCTGCACACCGGGGGCTGCCTTACTCTGAGGGTCGGCCTCATTTACGGGGCCCGCAAAGGGCAGCCCCAGCAGCTGCCGGCATGCGGCCGGGGTACAGCCGGAAATGTGCACAGGCACACGCCGCGGCTCCCCACTCAGCCACGCGTGGGCTCCCGCACGGGGCTGCCGCGGGAGCTGAGGCAGTTCCCTTGCTGG
>NW_008237885.1:10533-11441 GCF_000691975.1 Corvus brachyrhynchos | reverse complement strand
GCCCTACAATACCGCTTGATTACTATCTCCCCGTTTGCCCTTAATGCACGATCCGGGTTTCTCTTCAGCCTCGAAATAAGAAGTGACACATGCACCACTAAACCAACGTGTGGGGAAAGCCCGCGGTTGAGAGGGGCTATTGACGGGAGCGCTGCAAAGAGACAAAGCTGGGGGCTAGTGGAATCAGATGCAGCCCTTAATTAACACCATCTTAAATAGTCCAACAGGCACTGAAGACAAAGTTGAAGAAAGACTTTAAGGCTGAGTGCCCCTCAACAAGTTCTTTTTATTTCCTCGTGTCATTCAATATTTAATGCACTGTGCTTGTAATGCTACTACTGGTGCTCCTTTCTCAGCAAGTACATTATTTTTTCACGGTGCCCATGGCCAGGGAAAACCCTTTAGGCAAAGAAAATCAAAATGTTTGTTGTTTTGGATGACTTATAACTCTTGTTTAACACAAGCACTTTCAAGAAAGTATAACAGGCGCAGCCTCTAAAGCAAACAACGAAATCCTTGTGACAGAGTCGGACACAAAAAGCACATTGTGTTATGGACTATCCCTTTTCTCTCCTGCTAGATGGGTGCCTGTCTGAGGCTGAACACCACGATGCCATTTTACTTTTGAACTATTGTTTTTGAGTTATGCCATGTGGTCAAAAGGAGAAGAAGGGAGGTTGTTTCCAAGCTCATAAGACAAACGAGTTGCCTTTCATTGAACTACCCCAGAGCTCCTTTAAAATGAGGTTTAAATGTCACCTCCATGTTTTTAATGGACACAGGGCTTCAGGGGCGACCCTTCAAAGCGCCTTCGTAATAAACGACCCTTATTAAATATGTCTCTGCCTGTTAAAATCACTTGGCAGAGGAGAAAAAAGGGGGAGCGGCGGTGGGGGAAGGTGCTGCCG
>NW_008237885.1:5104-10422 GCF_000691975.1 Corvus brachyrhynchos | reverse complement strand
TCCCAAACCCCCTTTTCTCCCTCTGCCCCCCTCTGCCCCCCAAAATAAGAGGCTGAGTGAAAGGTTGGGGTGTTTTCCTCCTGACTTCTTTTTGTCCTTAGAAGAGCGGCGTCTGCGAGTCTGAGCTGCGAAGTTACTGATTTGCAGGCTGCATGTTAAGGCAGCCCATGTAAGTAATTTCTGCGGGCATCCCGGCAAAGGAGAACAAATCGTTGACAAAGGCGAGCCCTTTCAATTCAGCAGCGTCGTTAGGGAAACCAAAAAGTATTCTTCCTATAATAAGTTCCACTTCAAAGGATTTCTCATTCAACGGTGACTGCTTCGCACTTTTATTAAGTCCGGGCTTTTTCACTTGGCGGAATCATCTGTTTGGTTATTTTTCATCGTGTTTATTTTTCACCATTCACACAGTACTTGTATTAAATAAACAAAGAACAATCGCTCTGCAAATAAAAGTACTTAGGTGGGAAAAAAAAAGAGGGAGGCAGAAGAGGAGAAGAGCTGGAGATGAAGCTTCTTCCTCACTTATTTGTTTATCTGCTGAAGTTGGGGCAGGGGGGGTCCTTTAAAAAAGGGGAGGGGAAGGGTCGTTGGGAGAGAGGCCAAAAAATATGAGACGTTCTGATGAAGTGAAAATTGACTGCGCTAACACGGCATGAAACTAAAGGTCAATGCAACTGTATCTTAATAGAGTGTCTCGAATCGAGGTGGACTATTTTAAATGCAGCTTGCTTTTGCTGTGCTCATTGCCATAGCAATCCTAACGCTCCATGTTGATGTACCATAAAAGCAGTAGTTTGAATTTCAAAGAACCTGCCTTTGAACTTCTCCCTGCCTGATTAGGCACTTGCGTGGTGTGTGTGTGAATGCGGGAGCGTGGTTGTGTGTGCTGACGGTGCGCGGGATGCGGGGGGGAGCGGTGGCAGCGCCCCGCCGGCGTTTGGGTGTCCGAGGCAGGGGGGAGCGTGTGTGTCCGTGTGTGAGTGCGAGTGTGTACTCCAGCACACTCCCTGATCCATCCTCGTCTGCTCTACCTGAAAATATTTTTCCGGGGTGATGGAGGGGGAAGGGGCATGGGGGGAAGTGTGTGACAGTCCATCCTTTCCAGCACTTCACAACTCCCTGGCGACATCCCTAGAAGCACGAAACACGCGGAGAAAACCCCTGAAAATCCTTGGTTCTCCCCACCACCCATCCTTTGCAAAACAAAGCAGCTGCCTATCCCGGCTGCCCTGCGTCCGACACCCTGCCCGTGGCGGGTGCGGTGGGGGGGGCGGGCCCACCCACCTCCCGTCCCCCGCTTATCCATCTCCACAGCCCCCCTCCCCGCAATGCCATTTCCCACACTCCCGAAATTTCTTAGTCCCTTCAAACTTCGCTACCGCCGCTCTCGCCCTTAAAGGGCCGAGAGCCAGCAATAGTGTGTGGCGAGATGTCTCCCAGCCGCGACTACAAAGGTAGATGATTTAAACACTGTTTGCTAGGACCACGTTTCGCCTACGAAAAGATGAAGTCTTTGATGATGGCCAACTCGGTGTCAATAAGTGGCTTTCTTTGAGCCATATTCAGATGGGAACGTCTTGCTTGCCAATTGCCATAGAAATCCTAACACACCATGAAGATTGTCCAAGCGCCAAGCCTTCCGTTCTGGGCTAAATTACTTTGAAGTGGGGCAGGACGTGCACTGGTCAATGTTAACTCTATAGGGCGGGCAGGGAACACTAGGAGAGGGAGGTTGGAGCGGGGGGAAGCAGAAAATAAGAAGGGGAAACTTGTTTTAGACACTCTATACAAGGTTCTGCTCATTGTCAGATATCTTTTATCTTTTATATTTCCCATGAATGATTCATGTCTCGGTGGCTTTGTGTCGCCCTCCCTTTCACAAGAAACTTCATTAGGGAGCTATAAGTTTTCCCATTGATTGGAGCCCTCATTTATGAGTGTTTTTCTGCTTCGTATGTTGGTTATTGTCATTCCGCTTGAAACAACTCTTTGCAACCTGTTTCACCTTTACCACATTTAACAAAACTGACTTAAAAAACACTCTAACCTTTTGGTGAAACTGTTCTTGACATTTTGACCAGTCATTTTTGAGCACTGGTAAATTACAGGGCGGGGGGCGCAGTCACTCTGGGTTACTTTATTTAATTAATTTTGTTTAAAAAGAAAATTAAAAGGGGAAATAATCCTGGAGGATGCTGACACACGATTTCGTCCGGATTTTTTCACCGGTTTTACTCAATTTTCCTCTCTCGAAAGGAGAGACCTGTCCTTACTCAGCTCCTGAAAAATTCGGGGTTTTTCTTCTCCTTCATTCCAGTGATTTCCTGGCGTTATTTCTTGTCTGACTTCACTCTGTGTTTCAGAATCATCTTCTGGCATACGGTTTCGCTCCTATGGCTACCACCGAAGAGTAGTGCTGTTTAACTCACGAGTATCCTCAAGAGAATACTGCCAGGAAGATCTTTCTTTTTTCTTTTTTTTTTTTTTTCTCCGACAGAAATAAACATTTTAATTGATTTGATTTGATACTCTGATTAGTTATCCTTGAGAGAGATGAAGAATGTCATGTGTATAAATGTCTGACCTGTGCCTGTGTCTTATCTCTGTCAATCTGTCCCTCCCTCTCTTCCCCCTGTGCACGGGATGCCAGCAGCAGAGCACCCAACTGCTCCATCATGACCAGGCTCCCCCCGACCCTCTGCCCGCCCCTGCCCTTAGCCCCGCTCACGGGCAAACACCCAGGAGTAAGGCCCGCAGCCTCGGGGGAGGCAGGGGCGGCTCGGCCCGGAGTCCCTCCTCTGCCTGGCTGCAAACCCAAACGTAAATCCGAAGGAGAACCCTATTTACTCACACGTTTCGCTGGGCAAAGCGGAGTATCTCAGCCTTCCCCAAAACCTCACGGTGCTGCTCCTGCCGAGCTGTGAGGCTGTGGCTGTATCTGAATCTACCTGCTGAGCCTCGGGGGGAAAAGGGGATGTTTTGGTCTGTCTCTGCCCTTCGTATGTTAGTAAGGCACATGTAATACATAGGAATAATATTTTTATTCATTTGCATGATCTTTTTTTTTTTTCTTTTAATGGGGTTTACAGAGATGAAAAGTTTTAAATTAGCATTTTTTTATTATTATTTAGGAGGTATCATGTGTCATAAAACTGTTGGGCAAGTGTGTGACCCTACGTGTAGCAAATACATAAAAATAGTGATATATCCCCCCGAGCCATAGTTTATAAACCCTGCCATGTCGTAATGTATAGTGCAATCTGTTGTTGAAAAAAATGCATAAATTAAAAAGTTCGTTTATAAATCAGCACCAATATATCTCTAATAAGATTACATTACATAAATATTTTTTTTAAAAGTCCATACCTTACTTTATTTTTTTCTATTTATTCAAATGGGCTTTGGAAAATGAATAAAAAGCAAATCGAATGAACTTTAAAAAATTATTTTCTATTCAAGTTTTCTGTTTGTTTTCAAAGTAACGTCTGCTTCTTTAGATCCAAAACAACAATATGAAGACAACGTTTAAAGGCTTCCAGAGTGACAGCACCATGCACTGTACTAATAATATAATATCTCTATGAACTATACATATATATATATATTATCAGCACCAACACACCGCACGGAGGACATGCAGGAAGAGTCTGTTTCACATTACATCGTTCATTCAAGTAAGCTGAAAAATATAATGGTTTTTTTTTGTTTTTTTTTTTGTTTTTTTTTTTGTACAAACCACATCATCATAAACAACAATCTATCACCAAAATTAATAAGAGAATTCTTTGGTGTGCTCTGTACTGTTTCAGGGGAGTCAAAAAAAAAAAAAAAGAAAAACAAAAGGGTGATGTCAGAAAATAAATTAATTCGACTGTACAAAATAATCGCGTTCACATCCACGTTATTAACAATGACAAGACGACATCCACCATTCACGGCACAAAAACCACATTTCCACAAGCCCTGGGGGAGGGGAGGGCGGCTGCCGCTTCTTCTCTCAGGGTCTCTGAGGGGGAATTAGTGCTCTTTACTTCATTTGTGCCCTGCTCCTGACGCAAGGGCGCTAGGCTGGGGTGTCCCCCGCACCTCGCAGCCCCTCGGCTGCAGGGCTGGGCTGTTGGGGGGTTTGGGGAGGTTGGCACCCCGACACTAGCCTGCGTCCCCACCCCTCACTTCCTTCCCAGCAGCTCTGGTCCCCACCTCCCAGGTGACTCTGCCGGGCCACTTCAGGGGGATGAGTGAAAAGCACGCAGGCATCAGCTCGGTTGGAGAGATGAAATAGTGTACATAAATATAATAATAAAAAGATAATCCCTCTATGCCTGCCCCCTACTCCGGGACTCGCCAGGCCCAGGGGGCTGCTCCCCCTCCCAACCCCCCGAGGGGCTGGAGGGAGCATGAGGCAAAGTCTTGGTCTGAGAGATGAACTTTAAAAAAAATAATAATCAGAGTAATAATAACACCAACCCCAAGGAAAGGAAAATTCGCAGAGTTTTCATGTGAGTTTTTTAGGGGAAAAAAATCAAAAATGTATCACAGTATCACAGTTGTCAAATAGCAGCGTGTTTCTTTTATTCTCTGGCTACATTTTAGGAGCCATACATCTACAAACCGTGGAGAAGTGAAAAAGGAGTCCTGCATCTTTTGTCTTTCCTTTCGTAAATCGTTTGCACAATGTTACGGCTAAGGTTGAAAGAAAGGCTGGGGAGAAAATGACGGGTGCAGGTGGGACCCCTCGACTCGGGAGAGAAACCATCAATTACAGAGGAGCTGAACTGCGAGAGGGGTGGGGAAATGCTTTTATTTTATTTTATTTTAAGGGATGCGCAATCTGTCCTTGACTGGCCGGAGCTTCAGCAGGTGCTGCTTTACAGTCAGGAGGCTGCTGCTGACCTGGGGCTTTATCCAGGCTAAAGAGGAGGCGCTGGGGTGGCAGCTAAGGTACTTAAGAGCCACTCCAGAGAGCGGCTGAGTTCTGCCCGCTCGCAGCCTTCTCCAGCTAACTCTTGTTAAAGAAATGGGCATGGGCAGAGTGGAAGACGAGCATCTCCCTTGGCACCGTCCCCCTGCAAAATTGTGCGGTTCGGGTGACTGGGACGTCCCAGCCTGGCGTTATTAATGCTTTTTCTTACCAAAAAAAAAAAGGTCCGAGTCTCTTTAATTAAATTAGTTACTGTACAAACACCATAGGGTTTCGTACATGGAATAAATAGCGCGAGTCAAACCTGATGGCACTTCCACGGCAGCCCCCCGTGCTAGGTGGCTGCCGCTGCGGCCCCGGCCAGGGCAGTGGGGCCGGGGGCCGCGGCAGGCTG
>NW_008237885.1:1056-4973 GCF_000691975.1 Corvus brachyrhynchos | reverse complement strand
GGGAGGGCGGCGGGGACTTGCAGTGGATCTTCATGTGCTTCCGCAGGGAGCTGGGGTGGGTGTAGGACTTGTCGCAGCCGCGGATCTTGCAGTAGTAGGGCTTGTCCGAGGTGTGGACGTGGGAATGCTTCTTGCGGTCGCTGCTGTTGGCGAACTTCCTCTCGCAGCCGTCGAACTCGCACTTGAAGGGCTTCTCCCCTGCGGAGACACAGCAACGGCACCGTTACCGGCCCTGCCCGCAGCCCGCCCGCCGCATCGCAGCCCCTCCGCAGCGCGGCCTCCGGGGGTGAGCGGCAAGGGTAAAGCTTCCCCTTCCCTCCTTTTCCTCCCCTTTCCCTTTTTTCCTCCCCCTTCACGACAGTCGTGACATGCCCGAGGTTTCCGCCTTTTTCCCCATGTTTTGCTGCCTGTCACACGTCGCTGGCAGCCCTCAGGCCCGGAGTCCCGGGCTGGCGGCGGCAGGGCCCCCTCGGCCTTGTTTGCCCTCTGCGGCGCTCCCCTCGCACACGAGAAACCTTCATTACCGCTCTAATGACCGAGCCCAAACAAAACCTCTCAATGCCTTTGCCTGCGAGGGCTGGCGTTTGCCGGCAGCCCGGCTCGCCTGGCACATCTCCTGCGTAATCCTTTCCCAGTGGGCACTGCGCTGCGGGAATAATTAGTTTGGGGGAAATAAAAGTAACACCTGTTTAAGCATCCCGATACAAAGAGGGAGCACCCCGCAGCCCGGACTCGGAACCTGCAAGCTGCGGGGACCAACCCAGACGCCGGAGACGAGGGTAGCAGACTGCTGTTACCGTAGCTGGTTACCCTGGGCAAGTTTGGGTCTGAATGTGTGCGGATGATCTACTTTAAGAGTTTTTACGCATTACTTAACAGTTAAAGGGGTTGTGAAAATCAGCCCGGGGCGGTTAGCCTGGCGTACCTTTCTCACGCACTCTCGTCTCATGTAGCATACCCTGGAATACATATGTTCTGGTACGTATAGCCGTGTCCTTCCCCATAGTTCCCGGACCGACCCTTCCCCATAGTTCCCGAATAGAGCTGGGCAAATGCCTATTACTGAGACACCAGAGGAAAAAGAAAAAAGTGCCAGATCCCTGTACTGAAGCTTCTTACAGCAAGTTTTTCTTCCTCTATCATGCTACACGTGAGTCCAGCACAGGCAGACCTGCACTGATAATCTTCGTCATGACTATTGCGACCCTTGAGTCGGTTAAGACATGGCTGATGCATATTTTCAGATCTGTTTTGCTCTGAGGGCTCAGAAATAACAACCCAGCAGCTCTCTCGGTGGACATTTTCTCCTTATTGCCAAGCAATTTTTACTGCTCCTCCTGTTTGGAAGATTGTATCGCGTTTATTATTTAACAAAATAATAATGGAAATTAGAAAATTATTTTTATTTTTAGAAGCAATTTCTTGGCTGTTACTATAGAAACATACACCTCCATAGCCTATTTATGCATCAATTTGTTCAATTAAAATCGGCTCCCCACCACCAAAGTGGTAGCACAAGAAAGTGCAAGTTTATCTTTAAAAAAAAAAAGTGTGGGGAGAAAAAAATTAAAATTAAAATTGTGCCTCGTGGGGTTTAAGTGCATGAAAACCTCTGCATGCCCCCGAGACAAGTTTCCGGTCACTTCGTTTGTTCATTAATTACTATTATTTCTTCCGGGAAAACAAAGCGAATCTACTGGAGGTTTTGCGCAGTTTCTATCTGTGTTACCCCAAGAATGAAGGTTCACACATTCTGTTGCTGGCCGTGACTGCAGAGCCCACAGAGTCCGAAGCGCAGCCCCCTGAGAAATGCTCCGACCAGCTGGACCAAACCTCGTCCACTCTGTCGGGATTTTAGGGAAGTGTCTTTCCACTTGGGTTCACGCGCGGACACCCTCGCCAGACTCCAGATCGCGAAGATAAAATTCCCCATAAATCCAGGAGCGGGGAAGGTCCCGGTGTGTCCCCGTTATGCTGACGAGGGCACCACGTCAGAGTTTAACCATTTGTAGGTGGTTTCAACCCACGGAAGGGGGCGAGATGCCGGGCGTCGTCCCCTAACTCCTCCCGGCAGTAGCAGTGCCGGGGGCGGGGAGGGGCACAGATGGGGCTTGGGGTCACTTTTTTGGAGGGTCTGGGAATCGTTGGAAGGAAGCCTGACCGTCCTGAACATCGTCTTTGGCGAGAGGACAGCAAAATTGCGGGAGGGATGGGGTCTCTATTCCTGCTAGAATGCACCCGGTGTGGGAACGAACAGTGATTTGTCCCCAAAATGGAGCAGTAGCTGCAGAGAGTGGTATGCAGCCCCCGGGGTGATGCTTTTGAGGAAAAAGAAAAAAAAAAAAAAAAAAAAAAAAGAAAAATGAGGAAAACCCCAAACAACAAATGCCTCCTGAGTTATTGAAATACTCTTCTTCTTGCAGGATTACCAGAAACACGCAAAATCGCCTAATGATACAATTACGGTACTATTATTCCACACACACACACACCCGCATGCCAAATGCCCATAATAGACGAATAGTTTGCAAATCTCCCCTCCTCCCAGGCTACACATGACTAAAATAAATCTGAGGCGGCAAAATTACAGTAATTAATCCGATAGGAAGGAGCAGAAAGTTTGGGATCCCTTGTTCACTCAAGTGCGTGGTGGGGGAATGAGTTTTTTTTACTCCTATCCCCTTTGTCCTCCCATGGGCCGACCTGTCATTCGAGGTGGGCTATTGCCCCCCAGCCCGACCCCCGAGGGCTGCTTTGTTGCAACGACCCCTTCTGCGTGGATACAGCCTTTCCCTGTGGGCTCACGCACGGACACCCTCCCGAGGACTGTGGGCAGCCCCAAGCTGAAAACTTCTCCAAATATCCCTTGCAAGAAGCCACGTCCCACGAATTGCCTCGGGGCAATGCTCGACCTCATCTTAGAGCTGCAAACTGTGCCTGATACGTATTTGGGTTTTGGTGGGGCTCTTTTTCCCGCTGAATCTCTCTGCCTCCTCATAAGCCTCTCCCGGACTCCTTCCCACCTCCCTCCCGCCTGCACCTTGCAGCTGAGATGGGTAAGGAGTTGAGGAGCCCAGAGAAGTCCGCGGTGAAGTTTTGTTTTTCAAGCCAAGGCAGGTGGAGAAGGCTGTAGATGACAAAACCACGGGCCTCCAGCTAACTCATTCCGCGGGATCATTAACACAACAACAACAACAACAACAACAAAAAGTGTCAGACCTTCCGCCCCCCTCCCCCCTGGAGAAATTCCCCCCCCCACCATCCCCGGCTCAGGGTGTAGAGCACTGGGCACCCTCAGGGCTCCGCTGCTACATATGGGCTCATGCCTGACATATTCTGGAGATAAAAATCTATAATCCTTTCAGCCATGGGCCATTTGGTTTTACATCGGAACAACACGTTGTACGGTCGCCGCTTTTCTCTTCCCGAGCAGCACACAATAAATCAAGAAAGCAATTACGGCAACTCCACTTCCTTAAGTATCCTCCAAGGAATAATATTTGTCTGCCACTATAAATCCCGGCTTCGTTCGTTTTCGGCAGAGTTTTACACCCAGATGGAAATGCGTATTTCAGGAGTGGCGAGGAATGAGGAGAAAGTGGGGAGAAAACCCAAACCAACAACAACAACAACAAGAACCTCTCAGTCATTTGGCATTTGAAGTGTACTGTCAGCTTAAGGACAACAACAACAACAACAACAAAAAAGTAAAAGGAAATACTCAAGGGCTCAAACACACCCCAAGCCCTTCCAGGGGTCCCCGCCTGTCCCCCGGGGCATTTCCCGGTGCCGCTCCCTCCTCCCGTACCCCGCCGAGCAGTCGGGGCGACTTTGAAGTTTCCTTCTCAGATCCACAAAGAGAGGGAAGCGTCCTCCGGTGGGAGCCTTTCCCTGCCTCGCTCCCTGCTCCGACTCCG
>NW_008237885.1:0-318 GCF_000691975.1 Corvus brachyrhynchos | reverse complement strand
TGCGAAGAAAAGGAGGAAAAAAGGGAGAAAAAAAAAAAAAAAAAAAAAAAAAGAAGGAACCCTTGGCGGGGGGGGAGGGGGGAGAACAACCCACCTGTATGAGTTCGTTTGTGGATCTTGAGGTTTTCGGAGCGAGCGAAGACCTTCCCGCAGCCGGGGAAGGGGCAAGGGAAGGGTTTCTCTCCCGTGTGCACTCGGATGTGGTTGATGAGTTTGTATTTCGCTTTGAAGGGCTTGCCTTCGCGGGGACACTCCTCCCAGTAGCACACGTGGCTGCTCTGCTCGGGCCCACCGACGTGCTCCACGGTGACATGGCTC
>NW_008237884.1:27812-29517 GCF_000691975.1 Corvus brachyrhynchos | reverse complement strand
GTTTTTTGGGTATATTTCAAACCTTTCTGGGTTCGATCCATTTTATTCACAAAGACTTAGCTTCTGTCTCTGTTGCACGCAGGGACGGTGAAAAACGACATAGATTCAGGTCAGAGAAGTATGGTTGAAGCTGACCCCTTTAATGCCAAAAACCCATCTTTTATAGCATGGATGGCAAAAGAGAAATTAAATGATTGGCGCCCCTTGGCTAGTCACCCACCACAGTGAGTGGCTGAGCGGTATAACCACCCATTTCAAAATATTATTCTCACAAGACTGAAAACAATTCTACTGTTCTCACAATAGCCTGCACCTGTGGATAGTTTACCAAACTGTCTTTCTCTGTTTCTCAGCTAAAGCATGAGAAAGGAAAAACTTCACAAATGCTTCAGCAGTTGGAAAATTCCTCTGATCCTGCTTTTTAGCATCCACAAGTTTCCTTTGGTCTTCTGTGTTAAACCGGTTTGTAACAGATGGGTACTGGGGAGGGAGGAGTGGGTACTTGGTCCAGGTAGAGCCTTAGGGTCTTGATCTAACCTGTCCTTCCCCCTAGGATTAAGTGGTGGACAGTGCTGATCTTCCTAGCCTGCATCTGCTTTCTCTTTCTTGCTTGTATTAGGTTCTTCATGAGTGGCTTCCTGCTTACCTGGATTAAGCTTGCTAACAACAGTTCCTGCTCAGACCTACTCACTGCCATCATAGAAGAGGCAGAGCCTCCCTCTGGGCTCCTATTGGGCACTCCAGCACTTTTCTAAGGCTGTACTTGTCATAATCGATGTCCTCCATTTTGGTTTAACCATGGTTTAACCTAGGTTTGGTTTGCCTGGTTTAACCCGGCCAAGGTCAGCCCACTGCCCTATGAGAACAAGCTGAGTTTCCTGTACCACCTTGCAATCTCCCAGCCCCACCATGCCCACCTCTACTGCTTCCAAGCTGATCTCCCTACTGCCACCATGCAGCGCATCACATTTTTGCCTTCTCTTTTCTGCATATGAAAACCCACCAGGATTGTGTTTAAAGTCAGAGTCCAGAACTCATGGCTTCCACTTAGCCCATACCCGTCAGCAGCCAAATACTGCCTTGTGTTTTACAGTGGGGTTGCAGGGCCTTTGGCAAGGGTTTGTCTGCTTTTCACAGCACCTTCCTAAGTCTTGTGGCAGTACAAGTGGGTACCTGTCTGCTTTTTGGCCTGTTGAACCTGGTCTTTCTGCTGGGGTGGCATGTCAGAGGTCAACAATAAATAATGAGGTTGTGCTAGTGGATTTAGTGTGGAAGGTGCTTGTAGGCTCAGAAACAGGGCTGGCCACTCCATATATTCAAACTCATTTACAACCAGATGGTGATTTTAATTTTGGGTTGTGTCATGGGTTAGCATAGCTACGGAAGTGATTCTCTTGCAAAGAGGTGCTTACAGCTTCCTTTATGACCTGACAGAACCTATCAACTGGTTAGTTTGAATACTGACAACTTTTTAAGCCACTTAAAGAGCTTGACATGCCTCTGTGGTCCACATTTAAGAATGAACAAACCCCGGGAAAGCTCTCTCTTGCTTCCGGCCTTGGGACAGGTAACTGGGGGAGGGGGCCGTGTGGCCCAGCGGGGCCGGGCCGGGCCGGGACAAAGCTACCCTGGAGACATGCGGCCCTGTTCCATCCTCAGCCTGCCCCCCCCCCTCCCCCCCCCCCCCCCCCTACAACCCCTCTCA
>NW_008237884.1:25944-27189 GCF_000691975.1 Corvus brachyrhynchos | reverse complement strand
CCATAGCATGAGCAAGAGAGACTCCTCTCCCTAAGTGAACTGAACAAGGTTATTATAGAAGTGGTAAACTGACTGAAAATCTCAAGGGTTGTCTTTTTACATAGTCAGTGGGAGAAGGGAGAAAGGTGGGGGGAGGAGAAGTGTTCTGAAGGTTTGGTCTGATTTTTTTCCCTTCCTTTTAGGTCTGTTAATAAACTTCTTTATATTCTTTCAAGTTTTGTGCCTGCTTTGCTTTCTCCTAATTAGTATCTCACAGAATGTAAATAAGTAAGTAATGAGTATTTTGGACCAAACCACTACAGGTTGCTTTTGAGTGTGGGTTGGAAAGGAGTCAGTGCTCCAGATCATGACTTGAATCTGCACTAGTGTGGGTAACCGCATGACTCAGGTGGGATTCCTGCTCTCATTAATTCCTTTCTTGCTGCCTCAGGAAGGAGAGTGGTCTTCATGGGTGTTGACACTCAGGAAGGACTCTTCATGCATGTGCTGGTTTTGGCTGGGATAGAGTCAATTTTCTTCATAGTAGCTGGTATGGGGCTGTGTTTTGGGTTTATGATGGAAATAGTGTTGATAATTCAGGGTTGTTTTAGTTATAGCTGAGCAGGGCTTACACAGAGCCAAAGCCTTTTCTGCTTTTCATACTGCCCTGTCAGCAAGTAGGCTGAGGGTGCGCAAGAAGTTGGGAGGGGACACAGCCAGGACAGCTGACCCCAACTGACCAAAGGGTTATCCCATATCATATGGCATCATGCTCAGCAATAAAACTAGGGGGGAGGTTGTTGCAGGGCTGCTGTTCAGGTACTGGCTGGGCATGGGGCGGTTGGTTGTGAGCAATTGTTTTCATTTGCATCACTTGTCTTGGTTTTTATTCCTCTCTCCCTTTGTTATTTTCCTTTTAATTAGAAAATATTATTATCATTATATTTTATTTCAGTTATTAATCTGTCCTTATCTTAACCTATGAGTTTTCTCACTTTTGCCCTTCTCTTTCCCCCATTGCAGTGGGAGGAGGGGGGGGAGTGAGCAAGTAGCTGTATGGGGATGTTGGGGTTTTAGGAGCTCTCCTGGTTTTTTTTCTTTCCCTGTTAAAGGAATTTCGCCCATACGTGTTGCTAGGAGGACGAATGGCTGGGTACTTCAGAAAAACAAAAGAGCTGGCTACAGAATGGGGTGCATCTGGCTACTCTTTTGTTTCACCTGGGTGTGTGGGCAGTTTGGTCTCCAGCGTTTGGACAGAGAGGGAGG
>NW_008237884.1:22407-25557 GCF_000691975.1 Corvus brachyrhynchos | reverse complement strand
GAGAAGGCTGGGACTGGGTTTGTGATTGTTTGCTGTTACTGCCATAGTTATTGTTGTTTGTTTGACTGGTTATACACATATATATATATAATAGTAAAGAACTGTTATTCCTATTTCCCATATTTTTGCCTAAAAGCCCCTTAATTTCAAAATTATATTAACTCGGAGGGAAGGGGGTTGCATCTGCCATTCGAAGGGAGGCTTCTGCCTTCCTTAGCAGACACCTGTCTTTCAAACCAAGACAGGGGCTTAGTTGCTGGCTGGGATTAAACCACACCACCAAAGAAGTTTCTCTGCGTCTATTTCTTCCCTTCTTTTAACATGAAGGATCTTCACACTGTGGACAATGGGATCCTGCAGCATCTCTATCCAACTGGTAAGCAACTCTTTCCTCAGGGCCTGGATAACCTTTTACATGATGTGGAGGTCCTACTGTAGTGGTGCAGGTGGCTGCAGCTACTCTTTGTCCTGAGAACTCAGACAACCAGCTGTGGTGGTTAGCAACCCAAGTTTAGCATGTAACTTTGCAGTCATGGTGAGGACCCATGATTCCCTTGTTTTGCCTTTTGCATACTTTCTGCTGATTGGTTAATATTTTGTCTCCTTGTTTTATGCATGAAGTTATGTATATTCATTTTCCTTATTTAATATGTATTAGTTCTAGAAAGTTCTTTGTTCTTCGACGCCCCATTGGATCCTTCCCTGAGTCCCTCCTATGTGTTGTTCCCATTGGTTCCCTTCCTGTCAATCCCCCCTGCTTGTTCTTTCTCTGAGATCCCTTTCCCCACCTATTCTGTACTCAGTATAAGATCCCTGGACCCTCCCACCAATTGGCCTCTTCGTCCCTGTCTTTTCACGGAAATAAACCTGCGTGGAACACATACGGAGAGCCCCCTCTCTTTACTTCTTTGCCTTCGCCTGCGTGCCTGTTTAACAGCGACAGAAAGATATCGCCCCTTTTGGGTGAGGAGCTCTAACCCGTTTTCATTGTGTGTTGGGCACTGAGTGCCACCTTCCAGAGGGGTTTCAGCGTTGACCTCTGGGCTTCTTTGTGTTGGCACGCGAGGGGTAAAACCCGCTTCTGCCAGCTCCCAGTGGCTGGAAACCCCTCCATCCTACTGCAAGTTTGGAGTAGGACTGAAGAGTTTTTTCTGTTATGAGTGGCGCTGGGCAGTCATACACTGCCACCTGAGAATTACAGTGCTCTAGCTGGATTTCCACAGATGAGTTAGCTTTCAGGGCCTGTAAACTGCTTCTGTAAATACCTTTCCTTCCTTTGGGAGAGAATGCAGCTTGATGAGATGAGACTACGTTAGACTTTTACATCTGTCCCAGAAAAACACTGCCAGAATAGAGCAGGAAGAGCAGCTCTTTCTTCATGCTTAATTGTGTGGATACCTGAGCAGATGGTAGGAGGGGAAGAAATGGCAGTTTCCAGAGACAACCAGAAAGCTCTGGCAGGAAGATTCTGGAGTAGACCCCGTGCCTGAATCCCAGGCTAGTGTGTGACATGACTGCTCTCGTTCTGCAATAGACAGTGGTGAATGAGACATGCAGATTGCTCACTTCCTTGGCATGGACCACTGTGGACACAAACACAGACCTGATCATCCCAAAATGGCTGAGAAGCTCAGCCAGATGAATGAGATGCTCATGTGATTAGTTTGGTGGTGGAGGGGGGCCAGTTGGCCTCTTCCTTCAGCCAGACTGGTGGGGTCTTCCCAAGGCATTTATAGATGCAGAAAGCAACAGGGAACATTTACTGTGCCTGTTACCATGGAGAACAGCTTTGGCCAGCAGTAGCTGAAAACCCAGCTATGGGGCAGTCTCAGTTGCATAGACATGTTCATGGGGCAATGGTAGAGAACAGGGTTTGGTTTCAGAGGTAAGGCTGTCTTCTGGTCTTGGAGCCTTGGTTTTCAACCAAACTGTCATGTGATGGTGCTGAGTACAGCTGAGCCTCAATCTTTCAATGGAGATTGTTACACTGAGTTTTGGCTAATGTTTGAGAAGCACTTGGAGGACCCTGGCTAGGGAATGCTGCATTAACTGTGCTGCAGATGCACGAGTTGTGCCTTTGTGTCAGAGGGCAGAATGGGATTCAGAAATCTTGATCACACAGCCATGTCTCAGCTCCAAATGCTGTGGCTTTTGACTCTTAAGGCTGCTTTAATTTTTGCTGCTGGAAGGAGTGTCTTGGTTTGAAAGACAGGTATCTGCCAAGGAAGGTGGGAACCTCCCTTGGAATGGAAAATATGACCCCCCTTCCCTCCAAATTATTATAACTTTAAAATTACGGGGCTTTCAGGCAAAGATATGGGAAAAGGAATAACAGTTCTTTACTAATATATGTATGTATGTATATATGTATGTATAACAAGGCAAACAAACAACAACAATGGCAGCAACAACAAACAAAATCAGAAACCCAACAATAGCCTTCTCTTGGCTGTTAGGCACTTTCCCCTTTGGTGTAGTTACAGTCACAGCCAGCAGGGGTGCTGTTGGCTCCCAGCCAGCAAGGGCAGGTGTAATGATTCCCCTGTGGCTGCAGGGGTGCTGTGGCGCGAGTTCAGCTGCCTTTTCACGCATCTCAGCTGGCAGAAGAGAGAGAGAATGGCTCCCCAGTGTCTAAGGGCTTAGTTTGGGCCGGACCAGGGCAGTTAGCAGATCCCCTAGTATTGACTAGCCAAGTGGCTTCTGCCAAGTTTCCACCCCAGCAGGTTGACCCTGGCTGGATGCCAGGTGCCCACTAAGTCAATCAATCACCCCCTTTCCCGCTGGGACAGGGGAGAGAATAAGATGGAGTACAACCAGCAGGATGAGATAAGGCAGTTTTATTACAGTAAAAGAAAGAAGCAGAGATTTGTGCACGCAAGAGCCAAAGATGAAAAAAGTCAGTCTCTACTTCCCATCAGCAGAGATGTTCGGACACTTCCTGAGAAGCAAGGCTTCAGCACGCGTAACAGTTCCTCCGGAAGGCAAACATTGAAAACTCACGAATGCCTCCCCTTCCTCCCCTCTCCCTTAGCTTATGTATCTGAGCTGACATCATATGGTATGGAATATCCCTTTGGCTAATTTGGGTCAGCTGGCCTGGTTGTGTCCCCTCCCAGGATCTTGCCCACTCCCATCCCCTTTGGTCGGGGA
>NW_008237884.1:19967-22394 GCF_000691975.1 Corvus brachyrhynchos | reverse complement strand
AAACCCGCCAAGGCAAGCGCTGTGTGCTCACAATGGTAGAAGCCACCACAGGATGGCTGGAGACCTACCCTGTGCCTCATGCTACAGCCCGTAACACCATCTTGGGTCTTGAAAAGCAAATCCTTTGGAGGCATGGCACCCCTGAGAGAATTGAATCTGACAATGGGACTCATTTTAAGAATAGCCTTATTAATACCTGGGCTAGGGAACATGGCATTGAGTGGATATACCATATCCCTTATCATGCACCACCTGCAGGCATAGTGGAATGGTGCAATGGATTATTGAAAACCACCTTGAAGGCACTAGGTGGGGGAACTTTTAAAAATTGGGAGCAGCATCTTGCAAAGGCCACCTGGTTAGTTAACACCCAAGCTTCCAGTAGTACATGTCAGGGGTCTGTTAGGGAAGGCTAGACTAATTCTGCCTCGAGTGCAGACAAACCCATCCGTGGGGTTGTCTTTTCTCAGGGACCTGGTTGCACATGGTGGGTACTGCAGAAAGATGGAACAACCCCTTGTGTATGGCAGGGAGATCTGATTGTTGGGTGAAGAGTATCTGTAATGTGAAATGCCTGTATAGCACTGCTTGCTGAGTGTCACTGTCACTGTTTGTACATAGCTGTATATATGTATATACATATGTATGTATATATTAATGTGTGTGTGTAGAGTTAGAATATATTAGTTTGGGCAGGAGCTGACAATATGGGATGAGGGGTGGAATATCTTGGGGTGACTTTAGGATGTGCATCCCCTATCACTGCCCTATGCCCAGAAATTAATTTTGTGCCTTTTCTGTGTCTTTAAACTGAGCCTGAGAGGGGGGAAAGGAAAAAGCTGAGTGAACTTTTCAAAAACAGTTGTTCAAGGACTCAGATACACACTCCTCTGCATTCCCCTGTGCTGCTGTGACCCAGCCCACTGCGGGGCTGGGGCAGTGAGACGCCAATCAATCCCCGACCCTACTGTGGATCAAGTTTCCCCAAGACACAGACTAGGAGGATGGGTTTGAGGGGCGGCTCAGAAGCTTAAGCCGCATCCCCCTGGGGCTGTGTCCGGTTTCCCTCATTGGTTCTTGTTGAATTGTATCCTCCCCCTGGCTTGTAACCCATTGGTTGTTTTCCCCTTTCCCCGTGGTTTTCAAACCCCCTATAAAACTGAGGGCAAAAGCCTCCCGGCGCCATTATGATCATTGCCATGTTCTGGTTGCTAAACTTCTGACAATAAACCTTTTGGAAGCCAGAGCAGAAGCCCCTCTCTTTTCCTTTGCCTCTGGAGCAATGCGAGCCCAGACCATCGGGTCCCTGAAGTGCCTCCTCCTTAGAGGAACCAGCACGTGCACCCAGCCAGCGCTTTTCTGCTAAGCCGGTCCAGAAAGACGTCACAGAAATAACGCTGCATTTCCTCTGACTGAGGACATTTCAGAGCTCGTGGAAACGAGCCAGGGACCAGAGTTAGATGTGTTCTTTCAACAATGGCTTGACTTGTAGGAGAGTGTCGTGTGTGCGTGCGGTGGACAGCGAGAGTAAACAACTTGGAGCTGCCGACGCCTCTCGCTGCAGCACCATCTGTTTTAAGACACGTGTGCCGAGAGAAGGCTGCCAACTCCCGAACTTGGAGAACAGCCTAGCCCCGGAGGACCCCACCCGTGTTTTTTGGTTCCAGGACCAGACACCTGTAACTGTGAATTTGTGCTGATTTGTGCTAACTGAAACTTGTGTGAGTATCCCTGGTCCCTGAGATTTTTTGTTTCTTTTTTCTTTTTGCGGGTGGCAGGTGGAAAAAGTGTTGACAAAGCCATGGGTTCAAAACTTTCTCAACACCAAAGAGAGGTTTTTCTCCAAGTTGCAAAATCCCTTGAAGTTAGTGGGTTTAAATTTTCAAAGAGTTTGTTTAAACAGTTTGTTCGCTGGCTCTTCTTTTACTTTCCTCAGACCTCTCCCGCAAATTTAAAATTGCCTGCTTTCTGGCAGGCTGTAGGAGATAATATTGCTGATTTAAAGCGGAGAGGAGATATCTCTGGAGAAAAATTCTTTCCTCTAGTTCTAGTCCTTCGGGACTTGCACAAAATGAACCAGGAAGTAAAAGAAAAGCCCAAAGTTCTCCCCAGTTCTCCCCATATCCCCCCTTCCTCCCCTCCTGCCCCTCTCCCCATGTCCCTTTCGTTGGAAAAACCGAATGGGGTAAAATGCCCAAAGGCACAGGGCTGCTACCTTCTCCCTGACCCCTCTCTGTCTTCTCAGCCACCCTGTCGAGATAGCCCTGGCCAGGCTGCCTCGACCTCTTCCCAAACCCAGTATCCTTTGCCCTCTTCCCTGGTTGTAAGTCCAGAAAACTGTTCTAAGTGCCGTTCGCCATTATCCCCCCCCACTCCACGTGTCTACAAAATGGTGGAGACCGCATGGCACAGACCATTCTTCCCCCT
>NW_008237884.1:15958-19866 GCF_000691975.1 Corvus brachyrhynchos | reverse complement strand
CCCGCCCATCCTGTGAACCACACCTCCTTGTCCTCCACTCCTGCCCACTGTGGAGGACTTCCTGGTTCCCACGCCTCCCCTTCTGGTTCCCACGGGGTAGAAACCGGAAGCGACGCCATCTTGAAATCGGGTCCGGGAGCCCCCCTATCCCTTCACCGCTCCTATTACCTATGACAGAGCAGGCAATAATCCCACATGGAAACCTTTTGATCCCTCTGGGCTCAAAGAGCTTTGCAAAGCCCAGAAAGAATTTGGGAGGGAGAGTCAGTATTTTAAGAACCTCCTGCGGATAACTCTCACCACTACAGTGATGGTGCTGCATGACCTCAAAAGCATTTTCTCCTGCTTGCTTTCCCCATCTGAGTTTCAAATGTGGGAAGAAGGTTGGAGAAAGCAACTGAGAGAGGTCCTCCCGATTTTACTGTAGGATTCAAACAATGCAGGGATTTCTATGGATCACCGTGAGGGGTGAGGGTTTATAAAAAAAGCCACAACACCAAGCTCGAGACACACCAGAGCCAGTCCTGAATGCTGTAAAGCAAGCGACAGAGCAAGCATTTTTAATGATGTCCCCTAAATTAGCACCTCAATTGAATTATACAGAGATTTGGCAACTGCAAAATGAGCCATTTATTGATTTTGTGGATAAACTGAGGCTCGTGGTGGAGAGACAAGTGGAAGATCCAAAAACAAAGGAACATATTATAAAACAAATTGCAAAAACTAATGCCAATGAAGCATGTAAAAGAGTAATTTTGGGTCTTCCATTCGATCCTCCACCGACCCCAAGTCAAATGATTTGTGCTTGCACGACATTAGTGCCAATTCATCAGCCAGATTTAAAAACGAGGGGGAATTTAATAAGAACTGCAGCTGCCACTGAAACTACAGCCTCTCAGGACAAAAGGAATGCTAATTGGGTCTGTCACAGGTGTGGCAAACCAGGGCACTTAGCGCGAAATTGCTGGGCCCTGGCTCCAATTAATCAGGGTTTCCGAGCTGTCTCCCCAGGGCAAATGACATCACCTGCCTGCATTGGGATGCAGCCAAAAAACTTAAAGAGACAGCACGGATTTGTAGCCCCGCGCGGAGATAAAAATCAAAAAGCTGCAACCAGAAAGACTATCACCCACCGCAACCTAAATGGACTCAGTGACACCCCAAAGAGTCGTCGTGAGTTGCGAGAACCTGAGAGACTGTATATTGTTTGTATTGGGAGATGGTGTACATGCACCATCAGACATCTGTGTAACACCTGAAATTGTACAAGTGGGGTCACAAGGGCTTTTCAGTATTAACATCCAGTGTATTAACCCGCTCTTTTTCCTTGCTGCTAACCAGGTTGTTGCTCAAGCCATCCTCATGCCCAGCAGTCCTCTGCAGAACTGTAACCCCTCTGTCTTCTGGACTGAGGTGGTTGGGTAAGACAAATCTATTCTTGGCTGCAAACTGTCTTGCCAAGGCTCGGACATCAGCCTGGCAGGAATGATGGACACAGGAGCAGATGTGACAGTCATTTCCTCCAATGATTGGCCGTCACACTGGGAGTTGCAGCTGGCAGAAGGTATCGTGACAGGTGTGGGGGGGGTCGATATCTGCCCAGAGAAGCACGGATATTGTCCACATCGAGGGTCCAGAGGGACAGATAGCATCAGTCCGCCCATTTGTTATTAAATCTGGGTTCACATTGTGGGGCAGAGATCTCATGTCACAATGGGGGGCTCGGGTCGAAATTCCATCTCGACCCCAGGATTTTTAATAGGGGCCACTGCGGAGCACCCAACCCAGAAATTAAATTGGAAAACTGTCAAATTTGTCTGGGAGAATCAGTGGCCTCTGAACAGACACAAATTAAAGGCGCTCACTGCACTTGTAGAGGAGCAATTGAAAAAGGGGAACATTGAACCCTCAAAGAGCCCTTGGAACTCCCCAGTATTTGTAATCAAAAAGCCAGGGAAAGACAAGTGGCGCCTCCTCCACGACCTGCGGAAAATAAATGCAGTCACTGACGACATGGGACCCCTGCAGCCCGAAATGCCTTTACCCTCTATGCTCCCTAGGCAGTGGAAGGTAGCAGTCATTGATATCAAGGACTGCTTCTTCCAGATCTCACTACACCCAGACACCCCTGCAGCCCGGAATGCCTTCACTCTCTGTGCTCCCTAGGCAGTGGAAGGTAGCAGTCATTGATATTAAGGACTACTTCTTCCAGATCCCACTACACCCAGACGATGCACCCCGGTTTGCCTTCTCGGTACCTTCCATCAACCGAAAGGCTCCCATGCAGCGCTACCAGTGGCGAGTTCTGCTGCAAGGCATGAAAAACTCACCCACCATCTGCCAGTGGTATGTGGCTCGCATTCTGTCCCCCATCAGAAAGTTAGCAGCAAAGGCAATAGTGCCCCACTATATGGACAATGCTTTGGTGTGTGCTCCTAACCAATCCTATTTAGACTGGACATTAGGGAAGGTAATTGAGGCCTTAGAGGCAAATGGATTTGAGATCCAGGCCAAAAAGGTCCAGAAAACCTCTCCATTTAAATACCTTGGACTGAAAAATCCGTTCCCCAACAAATTAAAATTAATGATGACCCCAAGACCTTGCAGGAACTCCATCAACTCTGCAGGTCCATAAATTGGGTGAGGCTGCTCCTAGGGCGGACGACAGAAGATCTTGCTCCTCTGTTCAACCTCCTGCGAGAGAAAGATGACCTCACATCACCTAGGCATCTAACAGAGGAGGCAAGGCAGTCCATCTGTAAGGTACAGGAAGCACTGTTGTCCCGGCAGGCACACCGCTGCGCCCCAGGTCTGCCTTTTCTATTTATTGTATTAGGGGAGATGCCATACCTTCATGGGCTGATATTTCAATGGGACAAGGTGCAGTGATCCCCTGTTAATCATCGAGTGGGTTTTCCTCTCGCACCAGCCATCCAAAAGTATCACAACGCCACAGGAGCTCATGGCTCAGCTGGTGGTGAAAGCTAGATCCCGCCTCCATACCCTTGCAGGGTGTGACTTTACATGCATCTACTTACCATTGACAACCGATTCACTTGATAACCTCCTTCAAAACAACGTGCACCTCCACTTTGCCCTGGACAACTACACAAGCCAAATTTCTATACACCATCCAAAACACAGACTGTTTACTTTGGTCTTCAAACTGATTCCAAAAGAAATTCAAAGCAGAAAACCATTAAATGGCCTGACAATCTTTTCAGATGATTCTGGAGCTTCCCGCAAGTCTGTCATCACTTGGGAGGATCCTCGTGCTCAGAAGTGGGAGTCTGATGTGCAGGTAGTCGAAGGATCCCCACAAGTGGCAGAACTTGCAGCCGTGGCCAGAGCATTTGAGCGGTCGTGACCTTTGCCTCAGCCCACCGTGGAGAGAGGGCCAAAGATGTTGTCAACCACTTAGTCCAGGCCTTCGCTGTGTTGGGGATACCAAATAAAATAAAAACTGACAATGGCCCAGCATACTCCTCTGCAGAGTTAAAAACATTAATGAGTGGGGTGTGGATCACATCACTGGCATCCCTCACTCGCCCACCGGCCAAGCCATCATGGAAAGGAAACATCAAACACTAAAAAGACTGCTAGAACAACAAAAAGGTGACAATGAGATCTCTGCCAGCATCATAACACTTTCCAAAGCGTTGTTCACTTTGAGCTTTTTAAACTGTTCCTTTGAGGAACCTGATCCTCCCATCATGAGACACTTCACAAACTCTGCCAAACATAAATTAACTGAGAGACCTGAGGTCCTAATAAAAGACCCTGATACTTTACAAATATGTGGCCTGTACCCCCTAGTCCCCCGGGGTAGAGTCTATGGGTGTGTTTCCACCCCAGAGGGTCCAAAATGGATCCCTGGGAAGTGGATCAAACCCTTTTTGAGACCACCT
>NW_008237884.1:14051-15267 GCF_000691975.1 Corvus brachyrhynchos | reverse complement strand
CCCCCCCCTGTCTTGTAACTCATTGGTTGTTTTCCCCTTTCACCGTGGTTTTCAAACGCTCTATAACACTGAGGACAAGCCTCGGGGGAGGATCCCATTGCATTCCATCCCTTCCGAGCTTGTTCGGGTTGTGAAACTTCTAACAATAAACCTGTTAGGAGTCAGACCAGAACAGCCTCTCTCTTCTTTGTCTCTGAGCTAAAGTGAGCTGATCCCATCGGCTCCTGCCGTGTTCCCTCTGCTGAGAAGCCAGCTAGCTAGCCCAGCCAGCAGCTCTTTTCCTGATGCCGAAGTCGCTTCTGCGACGCGCAGAAGTAACGCAGCTGGACTGTCTCTGATCGAGGGCACGCCAGAGCTCGTGCAACGAGCACAGAACTGAGTTACTCCTGTGGCAGCATCAAGAGCGGAGGATTCAGCTTGCCTGTTTTTCAGCCAGCTTTCGGCTCCTTTTCTCCAGAGGGAGACAGGGAGTTGAACTTTGTTTTCCTGGGACTTCGGTTTTTCCCTTCTTTTCTCCTGGACTGTTTCAACATCAGAACACATTGGGAGAATTTTCCACTGAGGCCCCGGAGGTGGGCCCACACCGACCCAGCTCCGAGGAGGAGGAGAGAAACCTCACCTACAGAAAGACTCTGAAATCTTCCCAGGTTTCTCTCTACAGTGAGAGGGTTCATTATTTAGCATTATTATCCTTTTCCTGTGTGTTTGTTAAATAAATAGTTTTTATCTCTTTCATTTTCCTTCGAGGAAAATTTATTTTCTCCCGAACCTGGTGGGGGAGGGGTGGTTTGTGGCCTGCCTTCTCTCAGAGGATATTTTCCTCCAAATTGGTCCAAACCGGCACAACCATAAAGCATAACATTTCAGTCTGTGACAGCAAGGCAAGGGCAGGAAAAATACTGTAGGGAAGTCAAGGTGAGTGATGGGTTTGCTAGTCAATAGAAGGCAACAGAGTGGTAGGAAGGGCGAGGGGAGGACAAGAGGGGGTCAGTAAGGCAATGGAAGGTTGGGGTAGGCAAGGCAAAGCAAATGAAAGGAGGGGCAGGCAAGGCAAGGCCAGGGAAGATAATGGTAGGTAGGTCAAGGCAGAGTGCTACAGCGGGGATACAGTAACACGCCTATATCAAACCAGGAGTCCCATGGAAAGGAAATATATATGGACAGACAGATTCTTGGTAGATGTTTCAGAGATGTTTATTTCTCCAGCCACATGGCC
>NW_008237884.1:8742-12189 GCF_000691975.1 Corvus brachyrhynchos | reverse complement strand
TTCTGCTTGCAATTCACCACCATTTGTTACAGCGGGGATACTGTAACATGCCTATATCAAACCAGGAGTCCTGTGGAAAAGAAATATATACGGACAGACAGATTCTTGGTAGATGTTTCAGAGATGTTTATTTCTCCAGCCGCATGGCCGGGGCTCTGCCGAGGAACTGTTGCAATCACTGGACCAAGGGTCCTTTGCCCGCGCAGGGAAACACAAAACAACCAATGGGGAATGAGGCTGACCAGGGGCAGGGAAACCCCATGCCTCCCCCCCCAGGGCCCCTCTCCCAGGGCTACATGGCAGGGGGGGAGACCCCAACAGCAGAGGATGGGTATGCAAGGCAAGGAAAGGGTAGGCAGAGCAAAGCAAGGCAAGGGGTGGGTTTACAAATCAAGGCAAGTGCCATGTAGGCAAGGCAATGAGAGTCATAGGAGAAGCAGGAAGGAGAAGGCAAGGCCAGGAAATAAGGGAGAGGGAAGTCAAGGTGGGGGAGAGGTGAGAAAGCCAATGGAGTGGTAGGAAGAGAAAGGGAAGGACACCGAGGGTTCAGTAAGGGAATACAAGTTTGGTGTAGGCAGGGCTAGGCAAATCTAAGGAGGGGCAGGCAAGGCAAGGCCATGGAAGAAAGGGGTAAGTAGGTCAAGGTGGGGGATGGCAATGCATGGCAGTGCAAGGTGTTTGCCTTTCCTTGCCTTGCCCTTTTTACCCCTTGCTTTGCCTTGCCTTCTCCAACCTTGCATTGCCTTACCACCCCTTCTGTGTCCTTTCCTTGCTCTTCCTTACACTGCATTGCCTTGCATTGCCCTGCTCATGGATCCCCACCTTGACTTTGCTACCCTTTTTTCCTGGTCTTGCCTTACCTTGCCTGTTCCTACTATGACTCTCATTGCCTTGCCTACCTAGCACTGGCCTTGCCTTATGCTGCTAACACCCCCTTATCTTGCATTGCCTTGCATGTCCATCCTCTGCTGTCATGTGCCTAATGATTTCTTCCCTGGCCTGGCCTGGCCTTGCCTTGCCTACTCACACTTTGCATTGCCTTACTGACCCCTCTGTATCCTTCCCTTGCCCTTCTTTCCCCTCCATTGCCTGGCTAGCACATCCCCCACCTTGACTTCCCTAACGCTTTTTGCCTGGCCTTGCCTTACATTGCCTGCTCCTCCTATGACTCTCATTGCCTTGCCTAACCCTCCCTTGCCTTGCCTTTCCTACCCAACCTTGCATTTCCTTGTCATTCAAGACCAACACTTGCTTTGCCTTTCTGCCCCCTCCATGTCCTTTCCATTCCCTTCATTCCCTCAATTGCCTTGCATTGACTTGCTCACCCATCCCCCACCTTGACTTCCCTACCCCTTTTTACCAGGTCTTGCCTTGTTGCCTGCTCCTCCTATGACTCTCATTGCCTTGCCTACCTATCACTTGCGTTGGATTGCAAAGCCAACACCTCACTTTCCTTACTTACCCTGCTACCCCTCCCTTGCCTTGCATGACCTTGAATTCCCATCTCCCTTCCTTGGCCTGGCTACTGTTTTCTTCCTTGGCTTTCCTTTCTCAGGCCTACCCCTCCTTTGACTTGCCTTGCTTTGCCTACCCAAAATTTGCATTGCCTTACAGATCCCTCTGGATCCTTCCCTTGTCCTTCTACCACACCCTTGCCTTCCCATTCCTACCCAACCTTGCATTTCCTTGCCATTTATGACTACCCCTTCCTTTGCCTTACTGACCCATCTGTGTCCTTCTCTTGTACTTCCTACCACTTCATTGCCTTGCATTGACTTGATTGCTCATCCCCCACCTTGACTCACCTGCCTCTTTTTTTCCTGGCCTTGTCTTTCCTTTCCTGCTCTTCTAATGACTCTCATTACCTTGCCTACCTCTTACTTGCCTGGCCTTGCAAAGCCAGCCCTATTCTTGCCTTGCCCTTCTACCCATCCCTTGACCTGCATTACTTTGCTCACCCATCCCCCACCTTAAATTCCCTAGCTTTTTTTCTTGGCATTTCCTGGCCTTGCCTGCTCTTCTTATGAGTCTCAATTCCTTCATGTAGACCCAGAATTTCAGGTGCAGATAAAAGGCGGCCCAGGGGAAGTAAACGCCAGCCAGACCCTTTTGTCCTGGCAGCTTTTGTCCAGCTGATGGGTTGTCCAGGCTCCTGGGGGCACCACCCAGGCTTTGTGGAGGTACCTTTTTATAGATAAGTTCCCCCAACCTGGAGCTAAGTTTCTCTAAGGAGGTTATAGCTGGGTGGGGCTCGGCCTCTTCTCCCAGGCAACTAATGACAGGACAAGAGGACATAGTCTTAAGCTGCACCAGGAGAGGTTCAGATTGGACATTAGGAAGAATTTATTCACTGAAAAGGAGATTAGGTATTGGAATGGTGGGCTGCCCAGGGAGGTGGTGGAGTCACTGTCCCTGGAGGTGTTTAAGGAAAGACTGGAAGTGGCACTTAGTGCCATGGTCTATTTGACATGGTGGTGTTAGGTCATAGGTTGGACTCTATGATCTCAGAAGTCTTTTCCAACCTAACTGATTCTGTGATTCTGTGATTCTTACTAGTCACTGCATCTATACATTTCCTTTATGAGTTTCTGTCTTACACTGACAAACTGAATGAGCCTTCCCTATTTCATATATGATAAACTTGAAAGCTGTGGATAACATGAAATTCTAAGTTTATTATAAAAGAAAAACAAACTGATTTAGTCTTGGAATCAACATACAAGACATGGGGCATGTCCTAGTTGACATAGGTGACCTGAAAATCATGTATTCCATATTTTCTCTACGTCAATCTATGCAGTTTCTTTACTTTGTCTTTTAAGACCTGGAAGCTGGGAAGCAGAACTTGTGTGGTTTACCCCAGATTCATGGAAGGGAGAGGGTGCTGGGTCCCTTTAAAAGCAAGGACACATGATGCGCTCTCTTTTGTTCTCTCTGGGCCCCCGAGGAGGTTACCTTGGGCAGGTCTCCAAGTCTCAACCCAGGAAGCTGCATTTCAAGATCCAAAGCTGCTTCAGAGTGGATTTTGCAACACCGTCCCCACTTGTTTTTTCTGTTGCCTGCTGTTTGCCAAAGAGGGGGAGGGCATGCCTGATGCTGGTGATGATGCCTTTTCTTGGTCTTAAAATCAAGAGGCATACACGGTTAGAAGGGGAAAAGGGATTTTACCTTGGTATTTATTTTTAAGGATCCTTAGGTGTACACGTCCAGGTCATATGCATCGAGATGCACCCCACCGAGTCTATCTCTGGGTCTCTGACTCTCTGTGTCCCCGTCCAACATTGGGTATAACATTATAGATTTTATTAATTAGCATATCTATCAAAGATTCCCCAATGAGAGGCTCAAGTGAGCCCCCCTCCCCAAGGAACCTTCCCCTGGATGGTTCTATCTTGGTTTTCAGAATATGTTCTGGAGAGGACCTTGGGGTCTGGGGCACACTGATCC
>NW_008237884.1:7901-8427 GCF_000691975.1 Corvus brachyrhynchos | reverse complement strand
GGTATCAAAAATATGATCAAATTTTAAGGTGTTATTTCTCGAAGCTACTTCATGTAGAATTTGAGTTCCCTTCCAAATTTCATCCAAATCTTTCTTAATTCTTCTATTAAAATGCCAATCAATGGCCAGTGACCCTTTCCATCTAGGGGCGGTAACTGAGTACAGATTCAGCAATCGCTCTTATTAAGAATTTTGGACACATTTTGGACCAGAGTCTTATGCAAATCATGGGGTGAACCTGGAACTATGGTTATCAGTTGGGCAAACAGCAAACATGTAAAAAACAATTTAGACTGCATCTTTCTGATTTGTGTCATTCTCTGTCTTCTTGGTGATTTCGGGAGCAGAAGCTTTCTTCACCCTGGAGTAGTGAATCCACGGTCCCTTGCCAGCAACCTTGACCGCAGTAAAAGTGGTCAGCAAAACTTGGAATGGTCCCTTCTACTTGGCTTGCAAGGGGTCGCTGTCCCACCACTTGATGTAGACCCAGTCTCCAGGCTGGAATGGATGAGCAGGTGTGTCCAAT
>NW_008237884.1:6630-6895 GCF_000691975.1 Corvus brachyrhynchos | reverse complement strand
AACTTAATTAATTTGTGATCCCTCTGATCGTATTTTGGAGTAAATGATGACAAATCTATATCTTTCTGTGGTACCACTGCAAAAATGCCTTTTTCTGCAATCCCTTTTGCTGTTTCGCCCGCAAAACGATTTCCCAGTTCGGGGGCTGTTTTCCCTTTTTGATGACCCTTGCAATGCATGATAGCAACTTCCGTAGGCTTCCAAATGCTCTGTAAAAGAGAGGGAATTTGTTTAGCATGCTTAACTTCATTAACTTGAGCAGTCA
>NW_008237884.1:6054-6519 GCF_000691975.1 Corvus brachyrhynchos | reverse complement strand
TTAGTGCAATGAGTTCAGCTTTCTGTGATGATACATCTGGAGGCAAGGCTTTTGCCTCAATGATTTTATCTGAGGTGGTTACGGCGTTACCGGTCATCCTCCTACCGTTTCTCATGAAGCTGCTCCCTTCAGTGTACAATTCCCAGTCTGGATCTTTCAAAGGAACATCTTTCAGGTCTGGTCTGCTGGAATAAGTTTCTTCCATTGTCTGCAAACAATCATGCTCAGGCACACTCTCAAGTAATGTAGATGACAAAAACATCGCAGGGTTTACCACAGAAGTTGTCTTTAGAGTAACATCATCCTGTTCCAACAATACAGATTGGTATTTGAGCATTCTGCTAGGGGAGAGCCAGCGTCCTCCCTTTTGCTCCAGCACATTTATCACTGCATGGGGTACATACACGACAATGTGCTGCCCAAGGGTGAATTTACGGGCCTCCTGTATCAGAAGGACTGTTGCTG
>NW_008237884.1:2620-2962 GCF_000691975.1 Corvus brachyrhynchos | reverse complement strand
AACTCTGGAATTCAGCCTGCAATCTGGCCTTGGAATTCCGATTTCCCAGGCAGTTTATCTAGGTTACTACACAAACACTTCAAAACAGCACTTTAAAATACTAAAAAGCAACTAGTTTTTGCAAGCAGTAAATGTGCACGCGCGAAAATCTGATCTTAACAGGATTTGAACCCACAACTCCTGACGTCTGAACTAACTAACCAACCAACCAACCAACCAACCTCTGAGCAACTCCTGCGGCTGCGTAGGGGGCAGCCTCTGGGCTCCTGTGGACTCCACGGAGGGCGTCCCCTCCTTTCCACAGTTGGCAGGGGAAAAATTTAAGCTTTCCCCTTTTGTGGG
>NW_008237884.1:842-2214 GCF_000691975.1 Corvus brachyrhynchos | reverse complement strand
AGTGAGCCCCCCTCCCCAAGGAGCCTTCCCCTGGATGGTTCTATCTTAGTTTACAGAATGTGTTCTGGAGAGGATTTTGGGGTCTGGGGCACACTGATGTCTAACTACAAAGCTTCTAAAATGTTTAGTCTCTCAGATTGACAAACAAGTCCAAGAATGTAGGCAAAAAGCACTAGGAATACAGAAGTTGTAAAAGGTATAACAGGGGTATAAAAGAAAAGGCAAAAATCTTCATGGCATCAGTGGAGACACTTCTTATGACTTTTTGCCGCTGCCTGCAGCCACTGCTGCCAGATACGGGACCACTGCCATGCTGGGAAAGCGGTATTTTGCAACCCACAACTGCTGACGGGATCACCAATACCCCGAGAAACAGTTTATCGCAACCCCCAGCTGCCACTGGGACTGCCGCTGCTGGGGAAGCCCCTGTCAGGTGGTGTGCAGCAGGAAGCTTGGCAGCATTTACTCTTGTTTTTGGACAAAAATAGTTCTTCCAGGTTTGGTTTTGTCTCTGTTCCTCATTGGTTGTTGTTTGAGGGGGGAAAGGAGTTGTGTAACTAAAGAAAGGGCTTCAGTGGATCGATGCCGCGTTTGTCCCTACTGGGTCCCTCATGGACCGCTTAGGCGGCACTCTCCTAGCACCTACGCTTGCACACAATCTCACCTTCGCAGGTGGTTGCAAACAGCACTCACACCCACAGTCTATGCGCGAACCGGAGACAAAGAGGCGAGAGGGGTTCTCTGCATGCAATTCTGAGGTGTTTAATGGCAACACCCCAAAGGGAACAGAGGCAAGAAAGAACAACTGAAAGCCCGTGCCCATTTCATCCCGAAAACTCCCAAAGGTGGGCAGAGCATCCAAAACCAATAGTCTGAGGGCTAGGGGGCAGAGGCAAGGTTGAATGACATAACAGGGGCCAATGGGAAAAGGGATGGGAGGGGGAGAGGGCCAGTGACCAGCAGAATCCAGACAAAGGGAGAACTTTCTAGCACAGTGTTGTAAGGATAGACCACTTTTAAGGCAACTTGAGGGGTGTAAAGTGGACTTAGCCACTGCAACATCTAACCGTGGAGGCTTGGTTGCTGTGTTGTTTTTTCTTTTGTTCTCTCTCTCAGCCACCTGGTCCAGAGAAGGGGGCTTCTCCACCATCTTTTCTTTGTCTTGGGGTGACTTGATGTATTCCCTATTGCTGCACTATGCCCAGAAATTAGTATATATGCCTTTCTATGCCTTTAAACTGAGCCTGAGAGGGGGGAGAGACAAAACTGAGGGAACTTTCTAAGCAGTTTGTTTTCATGTTTTCAAGGACACAGAGATAGAGATGGCTCTGTGTTCACCTGAGGGAGCAGAGCGTGGCGGGGGGAGAGACCG
>NW_008237884.1:0-629 GCF_000691975.1 Corvus brachyrhynchos | reverse complement strand
AGAGATCTATGGAAGGACTCTGAAATTTTCCCAGGTTTCTCTCAGCAGAGTGAGAGGTTTTATTAATTAGCATTATTATCCTTTTCCTGCGTTTGTTAAATAAATAGTTTTTATCTCTCACTTTCCTTCGAGGAAAATTTATTTTCTCCCAAACCTGGTGGAAGAGGGGTGGTTGTAACCTGCCTTCTCTCAGAGGATATATTTCTAAATTTGGCCAAACCGGCACACCAGGGGGAACTGTGACTCAGCACCTTTGTATCTAGTGGTTATTAGTGTTATCTTGCTTGTTGCTGTTTTGTTTTTTAGTAAGCTGTTATTTTTTCACTTATATCTTCTCGCATCCGTCTCTCCTTATTGGTGAAAGGGGAGTGGTCAAAACTAAGGGGAGGTAACTCATTTTGGAGTGTCCGCCCCCTAAAATTGTCTTAAACTAAGACATATTTGGCACCCAATGTGAGGCTTGAGAGAGAAAGTGAAAAAAACCAGTTTTGACTGAAACATTTTTATATTGGGTACAGAATGCCCTGGTCACCAAGCTTTTCAATCTAGTTATGGTGGTGTGGCTCCTAACCTTGAATATGTGTCAGTATATGTGGAACTGATATGTGGAAAAGACTCCACTACTGGAA
>NW_008237883.1:113615-113851 GCF_000691975.1 Corvus brachyrhynchos | reverse complement strand
CCTCTCCTCGTATCCCTCAACCCACTTCCCCTTCGTTGGAAAAACCGAAAAGAGTAAAAAGCTCAAAGGCACAGGGTTGCTACCTCCTCCTTGACCCTTCTTGGTCTTTTCGACCACCCTGTCAAGATCGTCCTGGCCAAGCTGCCTCGACCTCTACCCAAACCCTGTATCCCTCGCCCTCTTCCCCAGTTGTAAGCCCAGAAAACTGTTCTAAATCCCGTTCGCCATTATCCCCC
>NW_008237883.1:111011-111586 GCF_000691975.1 Corvus brachyrhynchos | reverse complement strand
GAGTTGTCCAAATGGAGGGTCCAGAGGGACAGATAGCATCAGTCCGTCCTTTTGTAATTAACTCTGGGTTCTCACTATGGGGCAGGGATCTTATGTCCCAGTGGGGGACTCGAGTCGAAATTCCATCTCAACCCCAGAATTCTTAATAAAGGCCACTGCAGAGCACCACTTCCAGAAATTAAATTGGATCCCTGACAAACATATCTGGACGGAGCAGTGGCCTTTGGAAAAACACAAATTAAAGGCGCTCACCGCACTCGTAGAGGAGCAATTGAAAAAGGGTAACATTGAACCCTCAAATAGCCCTTGGAACTCCCCGGTATTTTTATTCAAAAAGCCGGGGAAAGACAAGTGGCACCTCCTACATGACTTGCAGAAAATAAATGCAGTCGCTGAGGACATGGGACCCCTGCAGCCTGGAATGCCTTCACCCTCCATGCTCCCTAGGCAGTGGAAGGTAGCAGTCATTGATATTAAGGTCTGCTTCTTCCAGATCCCACTACACCCAGACGATGCGCCTTGGTTTGCCTTCTCGGTACCTTCCATCAACTGAAAGGCTCCCATGCCGCGCTACC
>NW_008237883.1:107486-108004 GCF_000691975.1 Corvus brachyrhynchos | reverse complement strand
TGCCGGAGGGCACGCCGGGGCTTGTGATTACAAGCCCCTGGTTGCGTTAACATTGTATGGGTTTTGTTTATAGTGTTGTTAATTTTACTAGCCCTTCCCATTTTTAAGTGTTTAGTTTTAAAATCCCTTAAGTCCTCTCCCTCATTTCAATATAATAAAAAGGGAGGACATGTTGCTATGACCCAGCCCATTGCAGGGCTGGGGCAGCGAGATGCCAATCAACCCTGGACCCTCCCATGGACCGTGGGCTACGCCCGGGTCCACGTTGCATCCCCCTGTTTGGGAAAATTCTCTCTTACTCGGTTGTTCATGGGTTCTTTGTTATAACTCCAGCCTCCCAGTTTGCCCCATTGGTTCTTGTTGAATTGTATCCTCCCCCTGCCTTGTAACTCATTGATTGTTTTCCCCTTTCCCCGCAGTTTTCAAACCCCCTATAAAACTGAGGGAAAAGCCTCTCGGCGGGATTAAGATCATTGCCATGTTCTGGTTGCTAAACTTCTGACAATAAACCTGTTGGA
>NW_008237883.1:104889-107471 GCF_000691975.1 Corvus brachyrhynchos | reverse complement strand
AAACCTTGTTAGGACCCGACCCACACCCGCCTCTCTCTTCCTTTATCTCCGAACTAACGTGAGCCTAAATTATTGGCTCCTGCTGTGTCTCCTCTGCAAAGAAGCCAGCGAGCTCGCCCAGCCAGCAGCGCATATCCTGATGCCGAGGTCGCTTCTGCGACGCACAGAAGTAACGCAGCTGGACTCTTTCTGATCAAGGGCACACCAGAGCTCATGCCACAAGCACAGAACTGCGTTAGCAAAGCTAATTATTTATGAAACATACTGAGATTGGTAGATGTGGTGACTGTAAGAGTTCAGGGAATTGCTGTTTGTTGCTGTAATCAAAGCAATAACTGATGGTTTACAGAATCACAGAATCACAGAATCAATTCAGTTGAAAAAGACCTCTGTCCTGGGTTCCAGTGTATTCTATTACCATCCTCAGGAGCTGTTGAAACCAGGTGGGGCAGTGTTTCCTTGCCTCCTCCCCCCAGACTATCTTTCTGTTAATTGCCCATCATTGTCCTGCCCCTGACTCAGAGATAACTCCCTCCGGACTATTGTGTGTGAACGAGCCTAATCAACACTTTGCCTCATGACTCATTACCCCATTGTGAGATGCTCCACCCAGAGGGAGGAACCAAGCATCCCATCGTGGATATAATCTGAGACTCTGAACACCAGAGACAACCCTTCCCACTGGATTTCCAGAGGACAGGAGCTACACAGCCACCATTGGACTTTCTGAGGAAGAGCAGCCTCTTTTACTACAGGATCACTGCTTCAGAGGACTGCAGCCACCATTCTACCAGACTGCTACCACCACCCTGCCTAACAGGGTGTCAGGTTGTACCTTGACTCTGTCAGTTTGAACCAGTGTTTTCTTTTACTTTTTTTCCTTTTCTTTAATTTCCATTAAATTGTTATTCTGACTTGGTGCCTCCCACTGGTTTGTTTTCAAACTAGTACAACCTCTGTGATTTAGTCCAACCTATGACCCAGCATCACCATGTCAATGAGGTAAGAAAACGAACAGTAACAGCAATATTATTTATAACAAAAGGTATAAGAAAAAAAACAATTTACATGGAAACCCCCTGACAATGAACAAATACTGGACTGTTCCATCCACCATGTTTCCTTGACTGGAAGGAACACTTTCTCCAAAGAAGAGAGTCCCTACTGGAGCCCACTAGTGACTGGATGCCAACTGGATGCAGCACCATTCACCATCACTTTCTGGCCTTGTCCATTAGAATAAGGGGATAGAAATATTAATTCTTCTTTGTGCCAGGCATAAGCTTTTCAGTATCTTATATTTCTCTGCAATACCACTTGATGCTTGCAGATCACAGCTAGTGTTTGACTGTATTCCTTTTACCAATAGAAAGCTAGTGGTTTTCGGCTTCTCTCTTCCTGAGCCATCTTTATCTGAATGTCTTTATTACACTCAAACTTTAGAATAAGCCAGATGAATCAAACACAAAAGTGTCTTTTCATGACAAAATAGAAATCATGGTTCAAGAAGTCTGTTATGAAAAAGAGTTACTTTTGGAGAATATGTACTTGAGTTCTAATTTGCTATAATATTGCAAATATATCTGTTAAATGCTTATGAAAACCTGATTAAGGACACAGAAACACATTTACCTGTGTGGTAGCCAGTGGGCCTGTGGTACAAGGGACAAAGAGACTCCACTGGTGGGACAGTCCCTAGTACCAAAAGATCCTCCCCAGGTTAGGGTGAACAGAAGAGGCTTCCCCCAGGATGCTTTGCCTTGCTATGTTAATGTATCCCAGTTCTGCTTCCTCGGTTGGCCCCGTTCGCCTCCCCGCCCTTTGTTACCTTATATGTCCCATGCCCTAGAAGGTTCTCCACTCCAAGTTCCCCCCATTGGCCCTTGCCCCATCACCCCCCCCTCAGAGCTTCCCTATTGGCTCCCATACCCTAGTCCCGCCTGCATACCACCCCAGTGCCCTCAGATCATTGGTCCCTGATGCTCACCCTGCTCCCGTACTTAAACCTGGACCCTCCAATGTTCTTTGTCTTTGTCCCTGGAGCCCTTCATGCGCATGGCTGGAATAAACCTCCCCTGTGGAACCCCATACGGAGACCCTTCCTGGTTCTTTACCATCAAACTATTCCTGGAGCTATCCACGTGTGTGTGTGTGGATGTGCGTGCAAGTGTGGTGGCTGCACCAAACAGCTTCCTCCTGGAGACACTTTTGGGAAGGTCATGGCACTTTACCATCCAGCACCGCATCGCGACACACCTGCATATTTAAAAAAATAAAATAGCTTATTTGTGACACAGGAAGAACTGGAAAGTGAGGTTAGCCATTGTGCCGGTTTGGACAAATGTGGAGGAATTGCTTGGGAACTGGCTGGGCATTGGTCTACCTATGGGAGGTGGTGAGTGGTTGCCTTTGTACTGTTTTTGTTTTCTTTCTCTCTTTTTCCACTTCTTCACTTCTGTAGTGGTTTGGTTCAAAATATCCATTACTTACTTATTTTGCTTCTCTGAGTGTCTTGGTTTGAAAGACAGGTTTCTGCTAAGGAAGGCAGGAGCCCCCCTTGGAATGGCAGATGCAACCCCCCT
>NW_008237883.1:104417-104618 GCF_000691975.1 Corvus brachyrhynchos | reverse complement strand
GGTGGGCGGCTCCCGGTGAGCAGGGCAGGTGCGATGGTTCCCCCGCGGCTGCAGGGGGCGCTCCGGAGCGAGCTCGGGGAGCACGTGGCCCTGGTGGCCTGGGATCCTGGGAGGGATGGAACAAAAGCTTCACAACCCCCTCGGCAGCTGATCCCCGTGTCCGGCAGGACCCTCGGGAACAGCAGGCTGGAACGGCAGGCT
>NW_008237883.1:93996-94742 GCF_000691975.1 Corvus brachyrhynchos | reverse complement strand
CATGTGAAAGTCCCTTCCCTCGTCTTACAGCTTTCCCCACAACTGTTTTCGAGGGTTCAATCTTGAGCTAATGGGGTACTATTTTAAGGTTGAGCTGTTCAGAAACAAAGGTTCTCTTCACCCATCTCTGGGACCATCTTCATCTCTAGGAATAGAGTCCCTCCCCTGGGAGCAAGGATCCTCATCACTTTTATCTCTAGGAATAGACGCCCTCCTCCTCCCCTGGGAGCAAGGGCCCTCATCAAATTACAGCTACTGTCATTTGCTTATTTCAGCACAAGTACTTTTGCTCACAGTTACAGTTTGAAAGCTCCAATCCCCCATGCTTTCATGAAATTACAACGGGTACTCTGATATATCATAGTCCATCACCATAGCTTTACAACAGAATTTCAGCTTCTAAGCTTGAAGCATCTCCTCTTTCTCCTCCCTCAGGGTTTCAGCTCTTCCTGCTCCACTGACTTTGGTGTCTTTATGGCGTTTTTTCACGTGCCTTCGACCTTCCCTCTTCCTCTGGTTTGGGAAAGGATTGATGTCTGCAGGCTTCATCTGTTCTGGAGGAAACTTAAAGCACTAAAAAAGGGTTAATCTCACCCGGGCCTTGCAGCTGGAGTTCACTTATCGCTGTTGGTCACATGATCTTTGCCGGGCAGCGGGGCAGCGGCCCCAGACGAGCCCAGGCCGTGCCAGGGCCGCTGGCGCAGAGCAGAGCTGTGGAGGGCGGCGGCCCGACCGGTGACGGGTGG
>NW_008237883.1:88160-93956 GCF_000691975.1 Corvus brachyrhynchos | reverse complement strand
ACGACCCGCCGCTACCTGTCCGAAAGCCGGAAGACAAGAGAGCTTTCCCAGGCTCTGTTCGTTCTTAAATGTGGATCACAGAGGCGTGTCAAGTTTCTTAAGCGGCTTAAAAAGTTTCCAATATTCAAACTAGCCAGTTGATAGGTTCTGTCAGGTCATAGAGGAAGCTGTAAGCACCTCTTTGCAAGAAAATCACTTCCGTGGCTGATGCTCTCTTTACTAAAAACCCAAACCATGACAACTTCTTAAACAATTTTTTTCTCAACTCACAAGTTTCTCTTGCTTTTACTCTTTCTTTCCTGTTCCCCTGCTTAGCTGCCTACTGGGGTTAACCCACAACACCCACAAAACACTCAAAAAAAAAAGGAACATACACTAAAGCAGCTTGAAGTTATAAGTAAGAAGAATTTAGCTATTTAATTGTGTTGTGTTTACTTTCAATGTTAAGAAATGGAGGAGGAGAATGAAGAGATGGACAGAGGGAATATCTAACCAAAGATGGTCTTACAAAAGATATTCTTCATATTCTAGAAACTAGAATAGTACAACTGGCTTTTTTTTTCCAGTCTATTGAATTTATTACCATCTTGGCTTAGTTATAATATAAACAAAATTGCCGAATCAAAATTAATAAAGAAATGACATTTATTATGCGACCGAAATATCGGATTTAAACGCCACGATCGAGAAAAACAGTACCGAGCCCAGGGTCGGAGCTGGGTGAACACGCATAGATCTGATCTCTATCGCATCAGACCTCCCAAGTTCACGAATGCTGCTTCGGCTGGTCCCTTCTTATACAGTTTTTGGGTAGAGTCCGAATTAATTCTATTCTTCTCGTATTCATGAAGTTTTCTTGTCCCGGAGTTGGTCCGCACAAAGCCTTTCCTGGGTCTGATGAACTGTCCATCCTGGGTGATGAGTGGGTTATTTCTGCTGATGGATGGGCCGTCTTTGGTTCCTGGAACAGTTATTTTTAGTTCCTGGAATGTCCGATTCCTTATCAGATGCAATGTAGATATCAGAGTGTGGTGATCAAGTCGTCATGGTGCAAATGTCCCGGTGATAAGATCCAACCCCACCTAGGTGGAATCCTCACTTATTGTGAAAGAAATACTTTTAGTGTTGTGAAATTTTTCTCTCAGCCAGGCTGGTGCAGGGATTTAGAAACTCGGTCTCTGTAGGGTCTAATTACATTTCAGTTTTATATATAATAGCACGAATTACATATTTTATTTATAACAGTTAGGAGTGGATTGGGTTGGTGTTTTGCAATGCTGACTCTTTCCAAAGTGCTAGCAAAGATTTTACACTAACCCAGCTGAGCACCCTTTAAGAGTTTGAGCTGAAATTTTGACTTTCATATTACATTAGGCATGATTACAAAGTCCTAATTACTTGAAGTTTCTATGAAGCATGTGACTGACAGAACAAGCAACGGGGATGCAAATAATTTTTATGTACATTTTCTTTGTTAAGTTAAAAATGTATTCTGGATACAAAAGGTACTTATTTATGAAGCAACTTGAACGGACTCCCCCAAAAAGCTATTAATTAAAAAACAAACAAACCCTGCCCTCCCCCTCCCAACTTCAACCCCTCTCTAGGTTTCCTGTGTTTGCAAAGCTTCCTTCCTTTTTCTAAACACCTATAACTACATATAACAATTCTGTGTATTTCAACTTGCTCTTTTTCTTATGGTTTTTATTTTTTTATGCATAGACTTGCTGGCAGTTATATTTTGGAAATACTTTAGCAAATGTCTTCTGTGATGCAGCAATGGCCAAATTGACTTCCCATCCTTAGCCTGCTTCATGTTGCTGTGATTTTTAAGGCAGTGTGCTGGAGCCATTCTGGACCATGTTAAGGGTTACATGTGACTGTTCGCTCAACTCCTGCTCAGATTTTGGCTAACACTCAGCTCATGCTAGTGCCTCATGATGCTGGGAGCAGCGCCATTATATCAAAGTGAGGGTGACACATAGGCAAGACATGGTGGCCAGAATGGGCAAAAGGTCATTATGCAAACACTGTCACCTGCAGCTTGCTATCTCCTGCAGCCATCATCCTTGCATATTGATTGTCTGAAAGTTTGTTTTTCAGAATATGCTAACTCATGGAAATGATATAGACCAAACTTCCAAGCTGAAAAGTAAAAAATATCAGCTTATCCAAAAAGTTATTGAAGTGGTTCCAACAGCAGTTGGACTGCTGAGGCTTTTGTGCTTCCTGGTGTGATAGAGGGAGCACCCAAACTATGATGGAGGAGAAAGGATGAGCACTCTCACCGTTGACTATGTAACTATTTTGCTCATAGGTTCACAAGTTGCAAGTAATGAGTAATAGTAGTGATTTGCAAGTTAAGTAGTGATTTGTGAGTGTATTGGGTTTCCATGGCCAAGCTTTGGTAGCGGGGGGGTGTCGCGGGTTCGGTTTGAACCGGGCGGAAACACCAATTTAGTGTAGTGGTTTGGTCCAAAATACTCATTACTGTTTATCTGCTGTGAGATAAGAATTAGGAGAAACGCAAAGCAGGCACCAAACTTGAAAGAATATAAAGAAGTTTATTAACAGACCTAAAAGAAGAAAAAAAAATTATACCACCTTCAGAACTCTCCTCCTCCCCCCACCTTCCTCCCTTCTCCCACTGACAATGTTCAAAGACAACCCTTCAGATGTTCAGTCTGTTTACCACTTCCATAATAACCTTGTTCAGTCCATTTAGAAAGAGAAGTCTCTTCTTGCTCATGCTATGAAAACATTATCACAACGAGACAGCCGCCCACTTCCAAATATTGTGCAGTCCATTTAGGAAGAGGAGTCTCTCTGCCTGCGTGTGAGTCCTTTCCCCCGACTTGCAGCTTTTCCCGCAACTGCTTTCGAGGGTCCACTCTTGAAGTTTTTTGGGGTACAATTTTAAGGTTGAGCCGTTCAGAAACAAAAACAGAGGCCCTTCTCCTTCCCTGGGAGCAAAGGGTCTTCATCATCTTCATCGTTAGGACTATCTCTGGGAGCATCTCTAGGAACTGAGGTTTTCTCCTTTCCCATTTGGAGCAAAAGTCCTCATCTGGTTCATCTCTAGGGACTGAGGTTTTCTCCTTTCCCGTTTGGAGCAAAAGTCCTCATCTGGTTCATCTCTAGGGACTGAGGTTTTCTCCTTTCCCATTTGGAGCAAAAGTCCTCATCTGGTCAATCTCTCCCTGTCCAAACTTCTCATGAAATTACAGCTGCGTCAGCATCTGCCTATCTCAGCGCAGGTGCTTTTGCTCACGAGTTGAACACTCCACCCCCCATATCTTCATGAAATTACAACAGGATACTCTGATATATCATAGCTTCACAACAGAATTTCAGCTTTAAGCATCTCCTCTCTCTCTTCCCTCAGGTTTTCAGCTCTTCACAGCAATAAAAAGGGTTAATCTCACCTCGGCCTTCAGGGCCCACAGCCACCTGTCCCAGCACCGGAAACGAGAGAGAGCTTGGGGGGGAGTTTGCCTATTCTTAAATGTGGATCACAGAGGTGATCACAACTTTAAGTGGCTTAGAGAATTGTCCATATTCAAACTGGTCAGCTGATAGGTTCTTTCAGTTCCCAGAGGAAACTGTAAGCACCCCTTAGCAAGGACGTCCCTTCCGGGACTATGGTTGCTAACCTATGACAGGGGGCTACAGAGGTGGCTTCTGAGAGAAGCTGCTAGAAGCTTCCTCCATGTCCAGCAGAGCAAAACCTTAACAGCTCCAAAAGACAGACATGCTACTGGCCAAGGCTGGGCCAATTAGAAATGGCAGTAAGACCTCTGTGATAACATATTGAAGAAGAAGGAAAAAAGCAATTGCGCAGTTGTAATTGCAGCCAGAGAAGAGCAGGGTGAGAACATGTGAGAAGAACAACTGCAGACACCAAGGTCAGCGCAAAAAGAGGGGCAGGACCTGCCCCAGGCACCAGAGCTGAGATTCCCCTGCAGCCTGTGGTGAAGACCATGGTGAAGGAGTTGTGTCCCTGCAGCTGATGGAGATCCACGGTGATGCAGAGATCCACCCACAGCACATGAAGGAGACCCACTCCGGAGCAGGTGGATACCTGAGAGGACGCTGTGAACCCGTGTGTCTTGGGGATGGTTTTTCAATCCCATATCCATTTTTAGTTTTGTTTTTGTTTTGTGTCTGGGGTGGTCGCTGCCCCCCCCCGGCTCCTGGAGTATCGCGATGGGTGAGAGCCAGCCCAGGATTTCCTGCGAGAGTTGGAGGGGAGGGATGGTTGCTTCCTTCCGGGCAGGTGATTTATCTCCTTGGCCATGCAGCATGATCCCTTTCTGACGAGAGATACTGTTGCCGTTTGGCTTTTCCCCTTTTTTTTTCTTTTCCTTTGGCACTGTGACTGGAGCTTACTGGCTTGCTTCTCTGCTTCTCTGCTGCTTGGCAGCCCAGACCCACTGCGTGCCATGCCAGGACCCTGGAGCACACCGTCCCCTGCCGGGCGCTACCCCTCTCTGCACATCCCAACGCCCAGAATCAGACATCGCCAGTGAGCTATCCAGGAGAGCGATTCCCCACCCAGCCCCACTGTTCTCTGCCACTACTTCAGGGCTTCTTGCTACACTGTAAACTGACATCCAGACACCCTGCAGTTTCTGGCACGGTCCCAGAGTCTCTGCTACACTGTGTGTGTCACCCCAAGTCTGCTCGCCTCTGCCGTTCCAGCTTGCTGCTTCCGAGGTTCCTGCTGCAGCCCATTTCACCATCTGGAAGGGCACCAGGATTGGCTGCCCCTGCGGATTTGTAAAAGCATCCCCTTTTCTCTCTCTCCCACTGGCTGAGCCGCCATTAACCACATTAGGAGGCGGCTTAGCTCACGTCACAGTGCCCCCTGCAGCCACGGGGAAATCACCACACCTGCCCTGCCAAACCAGGAGCCGCCAGCGCCCCTGCCGGCTGTGGCCATAACTACACCAAAGGGGAAAGTGCTTGACAGCCAAGAGAAGGCTGTTATTGGGTCTCTGGTTTTTTGGTTGTTGTTGCTGCGGTTGTTGTTGTTTGTTTGCCTTGTTATACATATACATACTAGTAAAGGGCTATTATTCCTTTTCCCATATCTTTGCCGGAAAGCCCCGCAATTTCAAAGTTATAATAATTCAGAGGGAAGGGGTCATATTTTACATTCCAAGGGAGGTTCCTGCCTTCCTTGGCAGACACCTGTCTTTCAAACCAAGACACTGTGGGAGGCTGGTGGAGAGAGGAGCCCCTGCTGGAGCAGCCTGTGTTTGAAGGACTGGACCCTGTGGAAGAGTGACCCATGCTGCAGCAGTTTGATGAGGACTGTTGCCTATGGGATGGACTCACATTAGAGAAGTTCAGGGAGAACTGTCTCCCATGGGAGGGACCCCACACTGGAAAAGGGGAAGGACTCCTCTCCCTGAGCAGCAGTGATGCCTTATGAGGCCTCCTAGAAACAGAGACTAGACAGGAGTAAGGGAATAAAAGTAGGTATTTATTTGAAAGGCCTTCAAAGGTACCGCCTGGGGAGCCAGAGGCTATTGCCAAGATGGACCCCAAGATGGACAACAGGTCACGAGTTCTTCACACTTTTATAGGTTTGGTTCATTTGCATAGCAGGGTTAATTTTCCAATTAAACCTTCAGTTTTCCCCTCAGCTTACCTCCCCTTAGCGGTTCTTTGGTTTATACTTTTGGGCTTAGGACAGCCTAAGTGTCCTTGAAGAGCAGACCCAGAGAAGCTTTGTTATGTCTACCTAGCACGAGAGCAGAAATTAACAGGCTACAAGAAACTTTCAGAGTT
>NW_008237883.1:87254-87747 GCF_000691975.1 Corvus brachyrhynchos | reverse complement strand
TGTGTATCAGTCTCTGTTTTCTCAGTTGTTTCAGAGGCAGAAGCCTTCTTAACTCTGGAGTAGTGAATCCAAGGTCCTTTGCCAGTGACTTTAACTGCGGTGAGGGTGGTCAGCAAAATCTGGAATGGTACTCTCCACTTGGCCTGTAGAGGATCACTGTCCAACCATTTGACATAGACCCAGTCTCCAGGCTAGAAGGGATGTGCAGGGGTGTCCAGTCCTATGGGTCTGGATAACACGATGTAATTCTGGAGCTTCTGCAAAGTAGAACCTAAAGCCATTAGATATCTCTGTAAATCAAGTCTTCCCCTCGTGCATTTCACCTGGAACATGTGGAATTTGATATGGCCCCCTGTCATAGGTTAGCAAGCTGAGTCTTGGAAGTGATGTTCTCCTTACAGCTTCCTCTATGAGTTGATAGAACCTATCAGATGGCCAGTTTGAATATGGACAATTCTTTGAGCCACTTAAAGTTGTGACCGCCTCTGTGATC
>NW_008237883.1:86258-86561 GCF_000691975.1 Corvus brachyrhynchos | reverse complement strand
ACCCCAGGGCGGGCCAGCGGGCCCAGCCCAGGCCCTGCTCGGGCAAGGCCAGGCCGGGCCACGGCCATCCTGGAGCCATGGGCCTGTTCCATCTGAGGAACTCCCCCTACTGACTTGCCGTGGGCAGCTGGAGCGGCTCGGCTCTCCCCTCTCCCTCCACTGCGATAAGCTACATTCCAGCTGCAAGGCCAAGGTGAGATTAACCCTTTTAGTGCTGTGAAGAGCTGAAAACCTGAGGGAAGAGAAAGAGGAGATGCTTAAAGCTGAAATTCTGTTGTGAAGCTATGATATATCAGAGTATCC
>NW_008237883.1:83434-84070 GCF_000691975.1 Corvus brachyrhynchos | reverse complement strand
TGTCCTCCTTTCTGTTCCAGTACTGCTGCTACTGCATGTGGCACATACACTACAATGTGTTGTCCAAGGGTGAGTTTCTGGGCCTCTTGAATCAGGATGACAGTGTCTGCCACAGTCTTCAAACACCCAGGCCACCCTTGGCTACCATTGTCTAGCTGTTTGGAAAAGTAGGCCACAGCCCTTCGTTGGCTTCCGAGGCGCTGTGCTAATACACCCAGTGCCACATTAAGTCTCTCATGTGTAAAAAGTTCAAAAGGCTTAGTCAAGTCTGGTAAGCCCAGTGCTGGAGCTGACATTTATCACTGCGTCCCGCAGTGGTAGGGAGGAGAGGAGAGAGATCCAGCAGGCAGGCATTGTGCAGCAAGATTGATTTATTTAATTATTTTACAAACGCTTTGATAGACTTTTTTCTTCATAGTCTAATTGGACAAAGGATCAGCCACCTCTTGGGGTGATTGGCTAAAATACTAAAACATCCATTGTCAAAATATTTTTCTACGATACTATAAACAAGACTGTTCAAGGCTACAGGTGTTTGGTTGTTTACATAACTCTGCTACCTCTCCTGTGAGAGAGAAATGTCTCTCACGGCTAAGAAAATAGCAAGAAAATCCTTGCTAGCAGCATTTTTGTATC
>NW_008237883.1:78961-80844 GCF_000691975.1 Corvus brachyrhynchos | reverse complement strand
GTGTCTCTGGTGTTCAGCCTCAGATTATATCCACGATGGGATGCTTGGTTGCTCCCTCTGGGTGGAGCATCTCACAATGGGGTAATGAGTCATGAGGCCAAGTGTTGATTAGGCTCATTAACAGAAGATAGTCCGGAGGGAGTTATCTCTGAGTCATGGGGCAGGACAATGATGGGCCATTAACAGATAGTCTGAGGGGAGGAGGCAAGGAAACACTGCCCCACCTGATTTCAGCAGCTCCTGAGGATGGTAATAGAATACACTGCAACCCAGGACAGAAAGGCACAAAATTAATTTCTGGGCATGGGGCAGCGATAGGGGATACACATCATAATGTCACCCCAAGACACAAGCTTACAGTGAATTGGATGCAATCATCTCTGGTCTTAGCTGCAATCAAGATGTCATCAACATACTGAAGGATAACCTCTCCTGGCTCTTGTCTCCTCCAATCTTCTAATTCCTTTGCTAGCTGGTTTCCAAATATTGTCGGGCTATTCTTCAAACACTGGGGTAGGACTGTCCAAGTAAGCTGACTTTTTCTCCCCATTACAGGATTCTCCCACTCAAAAGCAAAAAGCTCCTGGCTGTTTTTATGCACAGGAATGCAGAAAAAGGCATCTTTCAGGTCCACAACAGTAAACCACCCTAATTCATCTGTCAGTGTGGTCAAAAGTGTATATGGACTGGCTACCACTGGGTGTATGTCCTCTGTAATTTTGTAAATTGCCCTCAAATCTTGGACTAACCAATAACACTTACCATCAGCTTTCTTCACTGAAAGGATTGGCGTGTTATACCTGGAATCACATTGCACTAATAACCCATGCTGGAGGAATTTTTCAATTATCGGTTCCAGTCCTTTGTGACTTTCTAATTTTAAAGGATATTGTTTTTGCCTTACCAGTGTGGCTCCTGGTTTGAGTGCAATGCTCACTGGTTCTGCCTGTTTGGATCTTCCTGGAACATCACTGGCCCACACAATTGGGTTGACAGCATTTTCAACTTCAATGGGGATTTCACCATATCTGTCGTGTATGAAATGTGCAGCAACTTTGTCAAATTTAGTTTCTGGAATGATAACTCATATGCCCTTCCCTTTTTAAAATTTAATTTCAGCTTCCAATTTTTCTAACAAATCCCTCCCCAGAAATGGTTTAGGGGAGTTAGGCATATAAGGAAAGTTATGAGTTACCCAGTGCTTCCCCAGTTTAAATTTCAAAGGTTGGAATAAAGGCCGTGTTTCAGTTACCCCTGTTGCCCCAACGACATGAACAGTTTCATAACTCAGTTTCCCTTTTAAAGTATTTAACACAGAATATGCCGTGCTGGTGTCTACCAGAAATTCTATATCATCTTTCCCCAGCTTGGCTATAACTGAAGGCTCTTCTGGGGGAGAAGCCTCCGGTCCCCATCATTCTGAGTCTTGTTCCAATGGGAGCTGGGGAACTGGGGGTGTCTTCTTCAACATTGGACAGTCAGCCTTCCAATGCTTTTTCTTCTTGCAATAAGCGCATGTGTCTTTGTCCCTAGGGGGAGAGGCTTTCTTAGATGACTTTTTGTAGCGGGATCGGTTTGTAACGGGGAGGAAACACCAATTCAGTGTAGTGGTTTGGCCCAAAATACTCATTACTGTTCACCTTCTGTGAGATAAGAATTAGGAGAAACACAAAGCAGGCACCAAACTTGAAAGAATATAAAGAAGTTTATTAACAGACCTAAAAGAAGAAAAAAAACATACCACACCTTCAGAACACTTCTCCTCCCCCCACCTTTCTCTCTTCTCCAAGTGACAATGTAAAAAGACAACCCTTGAGATGTTCAGTCTGTTTATCACTTCCATAACAACTTTGTTCAGTCCATTTAGGAAGAGGAGTCTCTCT
>NW_008237883.1:76092-76868 GCF_000691975.1 Corvus brachyrhynchos | reverse complement strand
ACCCCCCCCGGACTCTTCCGAGTTCCTAAACAAACTGTAAGAGATCTCTTAACACCCAACCCAGGTGCCAACAGAATACTATCACTGTATCCCGCAGCTGTAGGGAGGAGAGGAGAGATCCAGAAGGCAGGAATTGTGCAGCAAGATTGATTTATTTAATTATTTTACAAACGCTTTGATAGACTTTTTTTTTCATAGTCTAATTGGACAAAGGATCAGCCACCCCCTGGGGTGATTGGCTAAAATCCTAAAACATCCATTGTCAAAATATTTTTCTACTGTACCATAAACATAGTTCTACAAGGTCACAGGTGTTCATAGTTTACAGAACTCTGCAAATATCTTCATGAGAGAGAAAAGTATCTCATGGCCCTAGAAAGAAGCAGGAAAATTTCTTGCTAACAGCATTTTTCTATCCACAGAATACCACCTTTATTCATTTACTCACGTGCCTCTGCTGGATGTGGAGAGTTTTCTGGGCTCTTGGGTCTCCTCTGCCTCCTGGACTGTAGCAACTGCACCCCCCGGGTGCCAGCAGAGGGGGGGAAAGCTGAGCTGGATCTTTCTAAGTCCCAGAGGATTTTCAGAAGCCTCATTGTCCCATCTGGGGTGCTGTTCCGGTTTGGCCAAAATTAGAAATATATCCTCTGAGAGAAGGCACAACCACCCCTCCCCCCACCAGGTTCGGGTGTAGTTGGCTTCAGACCCTCTGTAGCTTTGGCTCCAAAACCCCAGTGGTCGACCTCGAGCCTCACCAGACACCTTCTTCCAAAGGC
>NW_008237883.1:71593-73817 GCF_000691975.1 Corvus brachyrhynchos | reverse complement strand
AAGCACTGCAGTACTGTCATGAGACAAAACCAAAAAAGCAAGCAAGTGTATTTTGGGCTGAGCAGTGGTGGGCACTGTGAAGATAGGAACTCCATTTGTTGCACTGCATCTGCAACTGGGTTGCTGGAGGAACAGACCCAGATTCCTTGTGTGTTAAACCTCTAATACCCCAGCAGGTCCCTCTTTTCTGCTGATGCTGACATTACTGTTGCAAGGGTTCCAGGTCAGGCAAGTCCCTGGGTGGGAGCTGGGCTATGGGGGCAGGTGAGGCTGCCCCATGCCCCAGAGCACATCACCTCCAGCCCTGTGATGGGGTGAGCAGCAAAACCTCCTCCCACAGCTGAAAATGAAACCTTTTCTGCCTTTGGCACTTGCTATAAATATACACAATTACACTCAGCAAATCCTTGAGAAGGCCTTTTGACACCACTGTACAGGCCAAGACAGCTACAACATATACTTTTCTAAAGGGTCCTATTCTCTGAAACAGTTTCTCAAGACTGCTTGCTGTTTCTCCTCTCCAATTTCTTCTTGTCTATGTCCACTTAATTTTAAACCAAACAAAACTAGGTCATTTAATATTAACAGTACCACTTTACTCACGACTATGAAACATTGGCCTAGATGGCTGATTCATCTGTTATGCTGGGAAGAGTTTGTGCCAATAAAAAAATGCAGTAAAACACCATGACGCCCTCATTATGGAGCTTTTCTGCTTCCATGCCTCAAGTTTTCAAGGCTTAAGTAGCATGATGTTTGCCATGTTGAGGGTGAGCATGGGGCTCACCCTCCTAACCAGCTCACCATTGCATTCTCGCAGCTTCCCACTACTGTCAAATATCTGTTCACAATTGTGTAACAATAATTAAGATATAATAGTTTTTATATAGAGGTTTAATATGGCATAAAAGGTAACAAAGCAATAGATTTCATAGCTTCCTCACAAAGTTAGGTAATGCTGTGTGGAAGTCCAGAACAGTTCGTACTTCTTCCCTTGGCTCCTATCTGTGCAATTCTCACCTCCCTGATACCCAAGCAGCAATGAGCAGACACCACAGCTGTAGATCTCAGAGTTTCCAACTGTGACTGTCCTCTCTGTCCCTTCCTTGGTAAATATTTACAGCAATGCTTTACCAGGAGCAAGTAGCAATGCAAGAAAGAAGATGCACATTTGCCCAGCAAAAAGTGTTTCACTTTTAAAGAACAGGTTTATGGAACCTAGCTTAGCTGGCACAAAAAAAAAAAAAAAAAATTACCGCTATCTGCTACTAATACCAAAGATTAACTTCTGGAATTATTTGCTTAATACCCGTCTCTTTTAGATGTCCTGTTTAGGATGGTATGAGTCACGCTGGGTGTTCCGGTTTGGCCAAATTTAGAAATATATATATATACTCTGAGAGAAGGCACAACCACCCCTCCCCCCACCAGGTTCGGGAAAAAAAATAAATTTTCCTCGAAGGAAAGTGAAGAAGATAAAACTATTTATTTAACAAGCACACGGGAAAGGAAAATAATGTTAAATGGTAAAATCTTTCGCTGTAGAGGAAAAACCTGGGAAAGTGTTCGAGTCCTTCCTTTGGTCTCCTCGGAGCTGGGGCTTGGCCCAGGGCCAGGCCCTCTGTGCTCGGTGGAAAGTCCTCCCGATGTGCTCTGATGTTACAGCAATCAAGCAGTCCAGTAGAAAAGGGAGAAAATCTGAAATTCCAGAGAAGGATAATTGAGAAAGTTTTGCTCAGGTTTTTTTTTTTTCCCCCTCTCCAGCTCAGTTCAGAGGCATAGAAAGGCACAAAAATTAATTTCTGGGCATAGGCAGCGATATGGGATACACATCATAAGGTCACCCAAAGACAAGAATGTAGGGGAATTTTTATTGCACCACTTGAGGCAAATTAAACATGTTTGTGCTTAAATATGTAAAAAATTTAAAAATTAATTAACAATGCATTGGACAGTCCTATCACCATAAGTGGTTCTACAAAGAGTCTGCAAAGGTGCAGCAGGAGCAGATTCCTTATATACACTTGCACCAGCTCCAATCCTGTGAGCATCAGCATGGGGGCTTCAGCTTAGCCTGTGTATCCCCTAGCCCAGTTCTGCTGCCCAAAGGTATTATGCATTAGCATTTCAGGATGGCTAAGAGGAGTCAAAGCTTCATGCTGTTTCTTATCACAAGGGGAAACTTCACTCCCTTACAGGGAATAACTCTGTCTCTGGCATTCCT
>NW_008237883.1:70441-71578 GCF_000691975.1 Corvus brachyrhynchos | reverse complement strand
CTTCTGCAGTGGGGCTTTTTGTGCCAGATCAGTCCTTCTTTAGAAGTATTTTTAAAGGAGATCTGAAAGGCCATATACACAACTACCTGTTCACGGGAAGGGAAGCCCCTCACAGTAATCTACACAGTCATGTACTTTATTGAAACTCATTGTCCAACTAAGCACACAGAAGGTCCATAGTTGTCCCTCCAGACCTTACACAACGCAATACATTTTCTGAAGAAAACAGTGAAGTTCAGGGGAACACATCCAAGACACCAGGAAAGTTCTTTGTAAGTAAAACCCACCATGGCTAAAGCAAACATGAAGGCAATGGAATTCAGAGACACTGTCTTAGCAACTGTTAACAGGAGAAAATCTGCTAAAAGTTAGGACAGGTGTCGGGGTCCCTTCTCCCTGCCATGTGGTCCTGGGAGAGGGGCCCTGGGAGAGAGACGAGGTTTACCTGCCCCTGGTCAGCCTCATTCCCCATTGGTTGTTTTGTGTTCCCCTGCGCGAGCAAGGACCCTCTGGTCCCGTGACTGTAAGAGTTCCTTGGCAGATCCCGGCCATGCGGCTGGAGAAATAAACAGCTCTGAAACATCTATCAAGAATCTGTCCATATATATTTCTTTTCCACGGCCTCCTTGTTTGATACATCATGTTAAAGAATCCTCACTGTCACAATGGTGGGAGAATGTGGGCAGAATGATCCCCGATCCCTAAGCGACTGATTTGTGAATAAAGAAACTTTGGATTCCTCTTCTTGTTTTTGTTTTGCTATTCCATATCTAAACTATGGAGGAACTGTGGAAAGACTCTTGGCTCTCAGAGCTGCATATGGACATTCATCTTAAACTTGAAAAGATTCTTGAACAACGATTTATAAATTTTAGCTTAATTCAAGCTCAAAAGGAACTGAATCACTTCCTGGCATGGTTGTTTAAAAACTTTTTCTATGTTTCTTGGGATTTAATTCTTACCAAAGACTTTTGGAAGACCGTTTGGACACAGTTAATTTTTGAGTCAAAATATATGCCGATGGAAGAATATTTTCGTGAATTTTATTTAATTACTGAGACTGTTGAGCAATGTCAGCTGTGTCCTGGCGAAGGGAAGCCTGGCTCAGGGACCGTGTGACCCAGGCCACGTGGACTG
>NW_008237883.1:65730-70090 GCF_000691975.1 Corvus brachyrhynchos | reverse complement strand
GGGAGGACTCTAACACTTTCCCAGGTTTTTCTCCACAGCGAGAGATTTTATTATTTAGCATTATTTTCCTTTTCCCGTGTGTTTGTTAAATAAATAGTTTTATCTCCTTCACTTTCCTTCGAGGAAAATTTATTTTTTTTCCCCAACCTGGTAGGGGAGGGGTGGTTGTGCCTTCCCTCAGAGGATATGTCTCTAAATTTGGCCAAACCGGAACAATTCTCCACTGGCAGTTTGCTGAGATATTTCACTCATCTCTAACAGAATAAAATTAGATTAATATAAAGGTGATGCCTAATTATTTTTTGCCTTTTTTCTTTTATATATTTTCTGTATTCTTTACACATATATTTGTAGTTCTGTAGCCTATTCTTCGTAGCTAGTTTTCCCTACCTTTTCCCTAGGCAGAAAGACAAAACACATTCCAAGGCCCCCTATCCTATCTTGGTTCTTTCTGGGAACCAAGGCCAAAACCAGCTCTTTGAAACACATTTTCATCAGCAGTTTAGTCCCATCTGAGGGGGGAGGATTTAGAAGGGGCTTGAACCGGGGGAAATTGCCTCACCTCTTATGTATCTAGTTGGTGTTTTTTGTCAATTATGCTAATTTACTAAACTTATAAAACTGTATTCACCCCATGGAGGGGTGGGCATTTTGCGGACATTTTCCATATCTGACCCTGAAGGCCTCCAATAAAGATCAACCTTTATATTACCTCCTATACTAATATTATCTCAAAAGTGTGTGTTGTTTCATTTCTAGGTTCCTTAAGGCATCTACTTCCCCTATACTCACGGGCATGAATCATATTCTTTTCTCTCTGAAGTAGTAGAATCCAATTTGTGTATTGTTAGTTTTTTGCTTACTATTACAAGTTTGCATTAGCTCAGTAGTATTATTATTCTGCTCTGCTTGCTCCAATTTTCTTCTTCTGAGCTGTTGAATACCAACTGGCAAAAAGTTTTCCACATTCCGTATTCCTATTTTTTCAAGGAGGAAGGCATATGTTCGGTATATGATTTCAAGGCACGATCTTATGGCTCTTTGAATTGTTGATTTTTTTTCAGTCTAGACTGAGTTATTCAGCTTTAAGATTCTCTGAGAATTATGAATAGCTGGTAAATCATGCCTCAGTTGATTTGAGAAGTTACCCTCATGTCATATCTATTTTCCCGTTCTTTCTGCTAAAGTCCAAGCACTGGACTACCTCATGCTTCTCCCAGCACTTCTACCAGAGAAGAGGTTAGAACTGAAAATTTAGTCCTCAGTCCATCGCATACTCTTTAAAGTCAGCCCCAAGATCACTTAGAGTGTTTTATCTGAATTACACAAGCCATTCGTTCTTTCCCTTTGCCCTTTTCCTTAATTGTTTTCTACAATGGTATATTTGCTTCAAGGACATTCCCATCTGATCTAAGAGAAAGAATGCTGATCAGCTCCCAGGAAGTTCTTTTGGTAACTGCAGGGGCTGGGCTGTAATGATGTGGTATTAATAGTTGCTGTTCTCAGTTTTAACAGATGCTGTCTTTAACTGACATTTACCTAAAAGGATTGAAGATTATTTTTGGCAATGCATTACTGGTTTTATGTTCCAGCTTCATAAACTCAGTGTCCATCCTTTCCTATGCTTTGTAGTACTTCTCAAGGAATGATATTCATGAACACAAAAATAAAGCACTTTGAAAAAAAAAGAGTATTACAGATCACTCAAAGTTGCTTATTGTTGTTGCTACTGCTTGTATTGCATCAGTGCCTAGCATAGTATCCAGTTATAGCATGTAAAGCTTGTGAAAAACGAGGTTCACTCTTAGTAAAATTTTAAGGAAAGTTTAATAAAAGGGACAATTAGGAGACAATAGCAAAAAGGGTGTTACAGCTGGGTGCTTTGGCAGAGATCCAAAGGCACACCTCTACATCCAAAAGATCGTCTTTAAAAGTACATCTCTTATTGCATATTCATCACAATCATGCATGATTCATAAATTCTTTGGAGTTTCTGTGTATCATCCCATCAGCCTTATCTTCCTCCTTGGCTCCATTCTGTCTCTGTTCCCTCCATAAATTATTCTCTCTGGTTCTGGGTCTTCTTCTTCTCTGATAAGATACTCCAGGAATGTGAAGGCTTTCTCTGCCTATCTTTTCTAAATTGACTACATAAACAATAGACATTCTATATCATGTATTACATTACAGAACCTAGGTAAAGTTTTTCTAACATTAAGGAACATGAAAAAAAACCCAACATCACAATTCATTCATAACAATTATGTAACATGCTAAAAGCCAACATCACAATACATTCATAACAAGCTCTATAAGGAGGAAGGGTATTTTTATTTGTCGTAATGTTAGGAAATCAATACTCTTGCATTCACTGCAAAGTGTTTCATGAACAACACCTCCTGACCACATTGTTATGCTTTTTGATACCTCCAAGTAGGAGAATATAATGTGACCTGGCAGAGCAGTCACATAGGACAAATGTGAAGACCTTTCACATAGTCATCAGATTCTGATCAGGTTCTTAGATTAGTTTAGAATCTGGGGAAAACTCTTGAAATACACTGTGAGAAGATAGAAGGGAATGTAAAAGCTTCTAGTAGTGTATTTCCTAGCTTTTATTTGTGAATGAAATTTTAAGAAAAGTGAGATGGAGGGGGTCTATCAGGCATTTTTTGAGTGTTTTTTTGTTGGCTTTTGTTTTTGTTTGGTTTTAGTTTTTGAGTTTGGGGGTCCCCCCCCATGTTAAATTATAATCAATCTGGATGCCTTTAGACAGAATCAGTGACACTTCACTCATGTAATCCAGTCATTATTAAACTACAAACTGTTTCAGAAGTAGGACTGAAAATCAAAATTAGGAGTATGCTGCTTGACCTCTCACACACTGTGTATTTGAAGATTATTACTAGCTAGACAGTTCTGTTTTTCAGACTATCTTGCACTCTAATTTAAAACACAGGTGGAAACTCCTATTAACTTGTTTTGGTACAATACTTATAGTCTAGTACTCAATTAAATGTGCTGTATGTGCATCATCAGGATAGGATGAGAAAAAATACTATGTCTTTCTAAATATTTGTTAGAAGCTTCACGTGTACATGAGTGATCTGTGCTTACATGCATCAAACCATTCAAAGTTTTTACTATGAATTTTTAAGAGGCTCATCTCTGGTTAGCATAGACTGTTGCAATTCTGTCAGGGAGAGTGGATCAGTGACCAGTTGAGTTGTCTCCATTTTCTGCTTTTCCTTAGTATTTCCCATGTAAACAAGCCTTCAGAAACTGTTTCAGAGGTTACAACTCCTTTTTCTAAGTATGTATGCTCCTTCTAGACTTCCTTAGAGAAAGAAGTGGTTTGATCAGTTTCCTCTAAGCTTCATTCTAATTTTCCATGGTATGAACTATTAAAATCATAAAGCTAATGACAAAATGAAAAAGAACAAGACCAGAAGAAGGACATTATGTCTGTTCTTATTCAATTCACTTGTTCATTGGAGGTCTGATAGGCACAGGGAAGCTTTTAAAGACTTGGGGCTTGCGGTCACCATCTGTATCTTTTTATATTTTTATTTTCTTCGAGGCCAGATGGGAGACCTGTCCCAATATTATGTGTATATTACAAGGGAGAAGGACAACCACTTTAAATCAATCCTTACATTGATCACAGAAGCACACTGTAGTTACATCAACTGGCTTTCCTGGACAAGAAGTCCTACAATGATGGTGATCTTTGCTGTTACTTTTCACCCAATATACATATGGTGGGCTGAATTTGGTTAGTTGCCAGGTGCCCACCAAATTGCTCTATCATTCCCCCTCCTCAAAAGGACAGGGAGAAAAAATATGATGAAAAGTTCCTGGGTCGATATAAAGACGGAAATCACTTACCAACTACCATTATGGGCAAAACAGACTTCACTGGGGAAAATAACTTAATTTATTGCCAAATAATAAGAGAACCAGATAATGAGAAATAAGAACAGATCTAAAAAAACACCTTTCTGCTGCCCCTCCCTTCTTCCCAAACTCAACTTCACTCTCAATGCTTTTACTTCCTGTAGTGGTTTCGTTCAAAATATCCATTACTTACTTATTTTCCTTCTGTGAGATAAGAATTAGGAGAAAGCAAAGCAGGCACAAAAATTAAAAGAATATAAAGAAGTTTATTAACAGACCTAAAAGGAAGAAAAAAAGTCAGACTAAACCTTCAGAACACTTCTCTTCCCCCGACCTTTCTCCCTTCTCCCACTGACAACACAAAAAGACAACCCTTGAGATTTTCAGTCAGTTTACCACCTCTATAATAATCTCTTTTTTCAGTTCACTTAGGGAGAGGAGTCTCTCTTGCTCATGCTATGGA
>NW_008237883.1:64151-65096 GCF_000691975.1 Corvus brachyrhynchos | reverse complement strand
GGGGGGCGGGCCGGGCCGAGCCGTGCCGCCAGACCACCTGCACGGAGCAGCGAGCCACGGGGCCACCTGCACGGAGCAGGGCCGTGGATGGAACAGGGCCGCAAGGCTCTGGGGGGTCTGTCTCCTGCCCGGCCTGGCTCGCACTGAGGGGGCTGCACTGGGTGTCCAGCGAGCAGAAGCAGCTGAGATCTTAGCCAATCTGCGCTGCGGCCAACCCGGCCGGGCCACCCCAAGCAGGGCCCAGCCTGGCCCTGCTGGGCAGCGCCATGTGCCCCCAGTTACCTGTCCAAAAGCCGGAAGGAAGAGAGCTTTCCCGGGCTTTGTTCGTTCTTAAATGTGGATCACAGAGGCATGTCAAGCTTCTTAAGTGGCTTTAAAAAGTTGCCAATATTCAAACTAGCCAGTTGATTGGTTCTATTGGGTCTAGAGGAAGCTGTAAGCACCTCTTTGCAAAGAATCACTTCCAGGGCTGATGGAGCCCCCTTTAATTAAAAACCCAAACTATGCTAAACCATGACACCTCCTCAACCCCTGAATGGCACAGGGGGATGGAGAAGGGGAGTTGTAGTCAGTTCATAATGCACTGTTTCTGCCACTCCTTCCTCCTCACACTCTTCCCCTGCTGCAGTGTGGGATCCTTCCCACAGGAGGCAGTACCTTACAAACTTTTCCAACATGGGTCCTTTCCACAGGGTGCAGTCCTTCAAGAACAGGAGTGCTCCTGCGTGGGCTCCTTTCCACGGGCCACAGGTCCTGTCAGCAGCCTGGTCCTGTGTGGGCTCTCCACGTAGCCACAGTTTCCTTCAGGGCATATCTGCCTGCTCCAGTGTGGGGCCTTCCACAGGCTGCAGTGTGGATATCTGCTCTGACGTGCTCCTCCATAGGCTGCAGAGGTACAACCTGCATCACTATCTTCTTCACAGGTTGCAGGGGAATGTCTGCTCT
>NW_008237883.1:55253-63907 GCF_000691975.1 Corvus brachyrhynchos | reverse complement strand
TCACAGAAGTCATTCCTGCAAGACTCCCTGTCGTGGTTTGACACTGGCCAAATGCCAGGCACCCATGAAAGCCGTTCACTCACCCTCCCCTGCCACAGCCAGGCAGAGGAGAGAAAAATTTAATGAAGGCTTAGTGAGCTGAAATAAGGACCAGGAGAAAACACTGCAAGGACAAAACAGGCTCCACTTAGAGGTACAAAGTGAATTTATTACTAACAGAATCAGAGGAGGATAATGAGAAGCAAAATAAGCCCTTAAAAACACCCTTTCTCCCCCCCAACCCCTCCCTCCTCACCGACAGCTCAGGGAGACAGGGCATGGGGGTCTTGGTCAGTTCGTCAACCAAGGTTTCCTTCCACTGCTCAGGGAGACAAGTCCTTCCCCTGTGAGACTGTGGGGTCCCTTCCCACGGGAGACAGTTCTCTGTGAACTTCTCCAGCATGGTTCCAATCTCAAGAGCAGAAGTCCTCCCAAAACTGCTGCAATGTGAGTCCATCCCACAGGCAAATAGTCCTCCCAAAACTGCAGCAGTGTGGGTCACTCTTCCACGGGGTGCAGTGCTCCAAGGACAGGCTGCTCCAGCCTGCAAGCAAGGGCCCCCTCTCTCCACCGTGTCTCCCACTGGATCACAGCCTCCTCCAGGCATCCACCTGCTCCAGCATGGGCTCCTCCCCCATGGGCTGTGGGTGGATCTCTGTATCCACCATGCACCTCCATGGGCTGCAGGGGGACAGCCTGCTTCACCATGGTCATCACCATGACCTGCAGAGGAATCTCGGCTCCAGAGCCTGGAGAACATCCCCCTCCTTCTCCACTGACCTTGGTGTCTCCACGTTGTTTCCCTCACATGTTCTCACCTCCTCTTCTCTAGCTGGAATTAAAACTGTGAGTGCCCCACACTGTTTTGATTTCTTCTTAAATACATTATCACAGAGGCTTTACCGTCATTTCTAATTGGCCCAGCCTTGGCCAGCGGCATGTCCATCTTCAGAGCCATCAGGGATTGGCTCTGCTGGACATGGTGGAAGCTTCTAGCAGCTTCTCACAGAAGCCACTTCCATGGCTCCTTGCTGCCAAAAACCAGGCTGTGCAAAACCAACACAGTCCCCCTCCCCCACTATCAGAACCCTGTAAATCCAATACAGTACAGCATCAACTATCTTCCAGCTGATAAAGGTGACTCCTTTTTAAGACCAATCTCTATTACCGCTGGCCTGGGCCCTAGGGTATATCACTGTGTCCCGCAGCCATAGGGAGGAGGAGGAGAGAAGATCCAGCAGGCAGGAATTGTGCAGCAAGATTGATCTATTTAATTATTTTACAAACTCTTTTATAGACTTTTTTCTTCATAGTCCAGTCGAATTGGACAAAGGATCAGCCCCCCCCTTGGGGTGATTGGCTAAAATCCTAAAAGATCCATTGTCAAAATATTTTTCTACTATACCATAAACAAGATTTTTCAAGGTTGCAGGTGGCTTGGTTGTTTACATACTCTGCTACCTCTTCTGTGAGAGAGAAAAGTCTCTCATGGACTTAGAAAATAGCAAGAAAATCCTCGCTAGCAGCATTTTTGTATCTACAAATCTCAGCATTCTAAAATGAGCTTAGAAAGGAGGCTATAGATGACTTTTCCTGCAGATGATGCAATAGAGTGTCTCTGCAGGAGTACAGGGAGAACCTTAGTAATACTTAGTGCTTTTGTACAGAGCCATTGAGTGTAGCAGTATGATACATTATAGAATCATAGAACAGTTGGGTTGGAAGGGACCTTAAAGATCATCTAGTTTCAATCAGCCTGCCATGGGCAGGGACACTTTCCACTAGATCAGTTGGCTCAAAGCCCCATCCAACATGGCCTTGAACACTTCCAGGGGTAGGGCAGACACAGCTTCTCTGGACTACCTGTTCCAGTGCCTCACCACTCTCAAAGTAAATAATTTCTTCCTAATATCTAATCTAACTCTGCCCTCTATCATGCTTTGAAATGTTTTCCAGCTTTGACTGTGTCATGGTTTAGGAATGGTACTCCTCAATTCAGTGCTCCCACGGAGACTTTCCAAAATGTTGGGGTTTTAGTTTAGTCTTAGTTTTTTTTCCTGTTAAAGGAATTTTCTCCCATATGCATGTTGCTAGGGGACAAATAGCTGTACTTAAGAAAGACAAAAAGGAGAGTGGGGCGGGCCTGGCTACTCCTTTGTCTACACCTGGGTGTGGGGGGACCACAAATGCCGCTTTCCCTGCCTTGCTGGGGACCGAGCTGTGGCTGCCCTGCCCCGCTGCTGCTTCGAGTTTTCGCTGCGCTGTAGCCCTGCTCGCCCTGCCTGCCTGGGCCTCCGTGGGTTTTTCCCATCTGGATACATCTCGTCTGCCACCCGGGATTTGCGTTCGTCCCTGCCGTTCCAGCCTGCTGTTCCTGAGAGCCCGGGATCAACTGCCCAGGGGTTTGTGAAGCCTTTGTCCCATCCCTTCCCGGGATCCCAACCATCGCACCTGCCCTGCTCACCGGGAGCCGCCAGCGCCCCTGCCGGCTGCGAGCAGAACTGCACCCGAGGGGAAATAGCCTGACAGCCGAGAAGGCTGGCACTGGGTTTGTGTTTGCTGTTACTGCCATAGTTGTTGTTGTTTTGTTTGACTGGTTATATACATATATATATAGAGTAAAGAACTGTTATTCCTATTTCCCACATCTTTGCCTAAAGGCCCTTGATTTCAAAATATAATAACTTGGAGGGAAAAGGGGTTATATCTGCCACTTCAAGGGGGGCCTCTGCCTTCCTTAGCAGACACCTGTCTTTCAAAACCGAGACACAAAATCACACTGCTGCTCTCTTTCACTTCCCCCCATTTTCCCCTCTCCCTTCCCAGTGGAGATGGGAATTGGAGGCACAAAAGGCACAGATCAGGGGTTGAGGAAAGAACAATTTACTGGAAATGCCAATGAGATAAGAAAACAAACAGTAACAGCAACAAAATATTAATAACAAAAAATATAAAAAAAGGGAAGGAGTCACATGGGAACCCCCCAACAATTAACAAATACCATTCCATCTGCCACATTTCCTTGACTGGAGGCAACCCCTTCTCCCCAGAAGAGAGGGAGAGTCCCTTTTCTCCCACCCCCTGAAATGATGTGAGGCGATATAGAATAATATGTCTTAGCCACATCCTCTCCCATCTACTGCAAAAATTAATCCTGTCCTGACCAGAACCAGGACATTATCTATCTCTTATTCTATACCATCAACACCATGCTCAGATCCTACACCTTCCAAATATCTACATTTATGTATATATATATATATATATAAGCATAGGTATCATTTCCATAGTCAATGTCCGTCCCTCCAAGAAGTCTATTGAGTTCATTTAGTCCATGACTGTGGGTTCAATCTGTCATAAATGTCTTCCAGGGTAGGAGGGCTGGTGTGCTATTAGCTGGTTGCTGCATCAGGAGCTCATGACTGCTGTATCTGGAGCAGTCCATCCTCATTGGCCATGGGAGTTATGTCACACAGTGGCAATGTCATTCAGCAACCAATATTATACAACATTACAGACTATTCTCACCCAAAATTTAAATCATCTTGAAAAACATCATGTTTCCCTGTCCCTCTGCATTACCCATGAAGTGCACCCAGATCCCTGAGCAAAACCAATCCTCCGGATGGGTTCGCCTTTCCTTTAGGCAGGATTAATCCAAACTGTCTTCCCTAACACATTCCTCATATGCATCATGGGGACTATCCCCTTCTATGGTATGTGGTTTTGATTGGGCAGGGAGAGCTTGATTGGTGGAACCTCTAGTGTTAACTAACCAGGTGGCATTTGCTAAATGTAGATCCCAATGTTTGAAGGTCCCACCGCCCATTGCTTTCAATATGGTTTTTAACAGTCAATTTTCCCAGTGGCAGATGCCTGAAAGGGAATATGATATATCCACTCAATACTGTGGTCTCTGGCCCAGCTGTCTATGAGGCTGTTTTTGAAATGAATCCTGTTGTTGGGCTCAGTTCTTTCTGGGGTGCCATGCCATCACAGGACTTGCTTTTCAAGGCCCAAGGTGGTGTTCTGGGCAGTGGCATGAGGCACAGGGTACATCTCCAGCCATCCATTGGTTGCTTCCACTCTTCTCAGCATGTAGCATTTGCTTTGACGAGTTTGTAGCAGTGTGATATAATTGATCTGTCAGGCCTCCCCATATTTATATTTCGACCATCATCCACCACACCACAGAGGCTTTACCCACTTGTCCTGCTTGATGGCAGCATGTGTTTCACAGTTATGGATAACCTGGGAGATAGTGTCCATGGTTAAGTTCACGCATAGATCATGAGCCCATCTGTATGTTGCATCTCTTCCCTGATGACCTGAGGCATCATGGACCCACTGAGCCCAAAATAATTCACCCTTATGTTGCCAGTCCAGATTCACCTGAGACACTTTAATCTTGGCAGCCCAATCCACCTGTCCATTGTTGCGGTGCTCCTCATTAGCCCAACTCTTTGGTACATGTGCATATACATGACATACTTTCACAGTCAACTTCTCTACTTGGGCAGCAATGTTTTGCCACAATTCAGCAGCTCTGATGGGTTTCCCTCTGCGCTACCAATTGGCCTTTTTCCATTGGTCCAGCTACCCCCACAGAGCATTTTCCATCATTCCCAAGTCAGTGTAGAGGTAGAGTGCTGGCCATTTCTCTTGTTCAACAATATCTAAAGTCAGCTGGATGGCTTTCAGCTCTGCAATCTGACTTGATCCACCTTGTTTCTCAATAGCTTCTGTGACTCGCTGCATAGGATTCCATACTGCAGCTTTCAATTTTTGATGTATCCCTACGATACAGCAGAAACCATCAGGAAAGAGAGCATATTGTCTTTCATTTTCTGGTAGCTGATTATATGGTGGGGCCTCCTCAGCACATGTCACCTTCTCCTCCTCTTCTGATGAAAACCCAAAATTTTCATCTTTAGTCCAGTTCATGATGACTTCCAAGATCCCTGAGCAATTGGGGTTTCCTATTCAAGCTCTCTGTGTGATCAGAGCAATCCAGTTACTTCACATAGCATCGGTGGCATGATGTGTGGCAGGGACTTTCCCTTTGAACATCCAGCCCAGCACTGGTAGTCAGGGTGCCAGAAGCTGTGCTTTGGTGCCAATCACTTCTGAAGCAGCTCAAACCCCTTCATAAGCTTCCAGGATGTCTTTTCAGTTGGGGTGTAGTTGGCCTCAGATCCTTTGTATCCTCAACTCCAGAACCCCCAGGGGTCATCCTCAAGTCTCCCCGGGTACTTTTTGTCAGAGGCTCCAGGAAGGACCATTCTCTCCAGCTGCAGTGTAGACCACACTTTTCACATCTTGTCCTGTCCTGAGTGGCCCAAGGGCTACTGCATGAGCAATCTCATGTTTAATTTGTTCAAAAGCTTTTTTTTCTTCAGGACCCCAATTAAAATCATTCTTCTTCTGTGTCACATGATAGAGAGGGCTTACAATCTTAGTGTACTCTGGGATATGCATCCTCCAAAAACCCACCACACCTAGGAAACCTTGTGTTTCCTTCTTGCTGATTGGTGGGGAAATAGCTGCTCTTTTGTTGACCCTGTCCATTGGAACCTGATAGCATCCATCTTTAAATTGCTGGTGGTCCTCGGACAGTCTTTCCATGCACGAGATGCAGGCCTGTAGGGGGGAAGAGATACTTTCTTCATATAGCCGGAGTTTGGTAAACAAATTATTCACTCTTTGTTCTCCTTTCCATGACATCACTGCCAATGAGTTGGCATATGGTCATGATGTGCTCCGTAGGAACTTTCACCATATGGTTTGTGTACACCGGACCTCATCAGGATAGAATACCTCCAGCACAGCTAATTCTCTCAGGTACTGGATACCTGACCCCAAGGTGTTCCACTTGTCTAGGTGCACTGATAGATCATCCTTGAAAAGATACTTTTCCCTTAAAATTGACAGGAGTCATTTCCAGAGGCTGATAGTTTCTGTCTTTTTCCCAATGACCTTGTCAATGCCTGCATCCCAGGACAGGGATCCCAGTTGCTTGGCTTCACTACCATCTAGTTTCCTACTGTGGGCCACAATATCCCAGCATCGGAACAGCCAGGTCACCAGGGGCTCACCTGACTGGTGGCTGATATGTCTTTGCACATCTTGCAGCTCACTTGGGGATAGGGATCGGGTCATTATCTCTGGCCCTGCCTCTTCCTCCTGTTCAGAGGGCCCTACTTCCTTTTCATCCCTCACTAAGCAACCTGATTTTTTCTTGGATATTTTCTTCTGTATAGGGATGATTGCTACCGGCACAGATTGTTCCTTTGCTTCAGCTGCAGTTTGAGTGCTGTCCTGGTTTAAGAGAAAAGTGTCTGCCCAAGAAGGCAGGAACCTTCCTCGGATGGAAAATATGAACCTCTTTCCCCTGAATTATTATAACTTTGAAAATATGGGGCTTTCAGGCAAAGATATGGGAAAAGGAATAACAGTTCTTTACTAGAATATATGCAACAAGACAAACAAACAACAACAACAGCAACAACAAACAAAACAGAAACCAAATAACAGTCTTTTCCCTCCTGTCAAGCGCTTTGTCTTTTGGTGTAGTTATGACCACAGCCAGAAGGGGCGCTGGCGAGCCCTGGCAAGGCAATGACTGCAGTGTCTCCTGCAGCCAGCAGAGGACTCAGGAGGCAGGGCAGGTGCAATGAGTCCCCCGTGGCTGCAGGGGGCGCTGTGGCGCGAGATCAGCAGCCTCTCCATGTGGCAATGACGGCTCGGGTGAGGGGGTAGAGGGGAGATGGCTCCCCTTGCAAAACTCACGGGGAGCAGGTCGTCTCAGTATCACTCCAGGTGGTAAGCTGGACTGTAGCAGTTGCCTCGGAGCAGGGGGCTGGAACAGCAGAGGCGAGCAGACCCAGGGCTAATGCACTGCATGTGGGTTCGTGAAGGGTTAGCTGCGTTTCCCTGAAACGTCTCTGGCAAAGGAATCTTTCTGGTGGGTGCAGTATATCACTCCAGCAAGCTTACTTCTTTCACCCGCGCAGCTGTTTAGGCTCAGATTCACACACCACACTCAAGCTGGATTGCTCAGTGTTACCAGAAGCAAAGAGTCAGGAGGGCTCTCCCGTTTGGTATTTCCACAGACGAGGTTTATTGCATCCTGCCGTGAAGGGAGACCAAAGAGACCAGGACCAAGCAGTCCCAGGGTTTCTGTACCGGAGCGGGGCAAGCATCAGGGACCAATGATCTGAGGGCATGGGGGTGGTACAAAGGTGGGACTAGAGAAAGGGAGCCAGTGGGGAAGGTCTGGGGCTGTGCAGGGTAGCAAGCCATTCAAACAGACCAAGTCTGCAGGAAACATGGATTTAAAAGAAACATAAAGATTTTAGTTATAGGCTAGCTGTGTTGAAATTAGAATAGGAAGGAATTCAGGCCCAGCTAGAGTTAATTAAAATAGTTAAGAGAGCTGGACCTGAAACGGTTTTCAAGATGTTAGTAATTGATTACTGAATAATTGATGATCTGTCATTTGTATGTTTGCTTAGCTGTGCTTAGAACAAGGAACAGAAACATTGATAAGTTGGTCTAGGGAACAAGGACAATTACCAATTTCCTCCCTCTGTGGGAACCTATTCAAAAGTCACGCAAGAGGAAACTTAGAGGTCACTAAAGTAATTAGGATTGTTAAAGTTCAGAAAGGCGAAAAGGTCAAAATGAGGAAGATGAGCTTACTTCATCTATTTTAGGACCACTGACCCAATTCAAGACCACTGACTCAATTCAGAACACACACTACGCATGCTTAATGACATTTAAGCTCATTTCCATACGAAGCAGAGAATAGGAGGTGTTAATGTTATGAATATGCATTTATATTTTGGATATTCATAATTTTTGTAAATAAAAAGCTTTGTGGTTGCTTGTGTCAGGGTCCTGCATCTTAGGGAGCTATCCCACGCAGTGCCTGGCGCCAAATAAAACATACACTTTCTAACTTTAAACTGTTAGAGAGTTTTTGTCCGTCTCTCTCCCTTCTCATGGTCAGTACATCTTATCAACACAGCACTGTACCTCCTTAAAACTCCCTTTTGGTTCTCAGGCCTGTTTCTCACGCAGGCATTTTCTCATGCAGGCATTTTCTCATGCAGGCCTTTGCTCATGCAGGCCTTTGCTTGTACAGCTCTGTTATTGATCTGGCTTTATCAATGATCCATGTCCCTGATCCTCTAACCATTCTTCAACAGTTGTCCCCAGGAGGTATCATCAGAGTTCTTAGTTTTGCTGTCTTGTAGCACCGGCATTATCTTGATTCGGGCGGAGGAAGCAAAACAAAATCCAGGCTCAGTTTACGTGCGGAGCCCAGCTCTGGCCTTGGCTGGAGAGTGGTGAAGTCTGTTCAATTGTTTTGCATTCCTTGCATTTTTCTTGGAGTGTGTTTGTGTGAGAGTAGTGTGTGTTGATTTGAGTTTGCCAGCATATAAGAGCAGGGATGCCTGTGGTATAAAAAATCTGTTTGCTAAAAGATTGTTGAAGAGTGAGTGAGTTTGCTGAGGCTTTGGAGTATTATTGTGTATTTGGTTGGACTTCTGTTTATTTGGTGTTGGTGGGTGAGATTGCATTTGTGGACTTGGAGCACTCTCTTGTAT
>NW_008237883.1:54757-55241 GCF_000691975.1 Corvus brachyrhynchos | reverse complement strand
TTCTGTAGGAGCGGGTGAGTGTCCCCCTCCCCCCCCCCCCCCCCGTTTACAAACTGTCATGCCATTCTAAGGTAATAGCTCATGTACTTGTAATTATTGAATATGGAGGCAGTTTCTTCTAAAACTAAAGTGGGAGATGGTATTCCAAATTCTCCATTGGCATGTATATTGAACCACTGGAAAAAGATAGGAGGATGTTCACTAAGGAAATCTAAATTAATTAGTTATTGTAATGGTTTATGGCCAATATATAAGATAAACTGCCAGGCTCAGTGGCCAGAGAATGGTACCTTAGATTATAACACCCTTTTACAGCTGATGCATTTTGTAGAAGAGGGGGGAAGTGGGATAAAGCACTTTATGTAGATTTGTTCTTTAAGGAAAGAAAGCACCCAGTGCCTCTGCATCCTTTTTGGAGCAGTTCCCACTTTGCCCGGTCAGCTCTGGATGCAGCAGGCTGCGGGGGCCAGCCTCCGGCGCTCGG
>NW_008237883.1:41413-46569 GCF_000691975.1 Corvus brachyrhynchos | reverse complement strand
ACAAGGGAACCTATCTTGGGAAAGGAAGGGAGGGATCCTCCCCCCAAGACCAATCACTCGACGCCCCTGCCAGAACTTTCTAGAAGCTTGGGAGGGGTGCCGGGGCGATTGGCAGGGGTCTGGGAGGAGACAAATAGAGAAAGCAGGGTTATGAACACGAAACCAGGAGGGTATAAACTGGGATGGTACAGTAACACGAAACCCAAAGGGGAGACCCGGACTGAACCAAACAAGACACACTCCCACAACCCAGAATTGCAAAAGGGGTGCCTACCTGCCCTGTCAGACCCTCTCATGTTTGCTTTAGAGAAGGAAAGGGCAAAGGATAGGAGAATGAAGCAATGTTGTTCTTCCTGCAGTATCAGAGACTGTTGGGGTTTTAGGAGCTCTCCTTTTGTTTTTTTTTTCTCTTAAAGAATTTTCCCCATACATGTTGCCAGGGGGACAAATTACCGAGTACTTCAGGGAAACAAAAGACCTGGCCACAAGGAGAGGGGTCCAACTGGCTACTCTCTTTCACCTGGGGTTTTCTCATGTAGGACGGAGGATGCCACGAGGTTTGAACTAAGAAAAATGGGTTTGGTACAGCTCCTAGCTCTCTGGTTCTCTCGACGTTAGGAGGGAGAGGAAGGCTGCCATCATTGTGGATGGAGTTCGTCGGAGCTGCAGGCTTCTGCTTTTGGCTGCCTTCCTTCTACCGTGAGTGGAGCTTACTCGCTGAGCAGCTATTGCACTGGGACCCTAACACCCACACCCTACCTCACTAAAAGAGGAACCTTTTCACCATCTGCTCGGGTGCCTCAGGGAAAAACCCTGGGATCCCAAGCCTGCCTTTCCCTGCCTTGCTGGGAGCCGGACTGCAGGTGCCCTGCCCCTGCCCTGCCCCTGCCATTGCTTCGAGCCTTTGCTACACTGTAGCTCCGCACGCTCTGCCTGCTGAGACCTCATGGGGTTCCCACAGGAGCTCCGGAGTTTGATACATCTTGTCTGCCACCCGGGATTTGTGCTCGTCCCTGCTGTTCCAGCCTGCTGTTCCCGAGGGTCTGGCCGGACACCAGGATCGGCTGCCCAGGGGGTCTGTGAAGCTTTTCTTCCATGCCTTCCCAGGATCCCAAGCCGCCATTGACCGTAACTGCACCAAAGGGGAAAGGGCCTGACAGCCGAGAAGGCTGGCACTGGGTTTGTGGTTCTGTTTGTTGTTACTGCCATAGTTATTGTTGTTTGTTTGCCTTGTTATATATATATATATTAGTAAAGAACTGTTATTCCTGTTCCTCATATCTTTGCCTGAAAGCCCCTTAATTTCAAAATTATAATAATTTGGAGGGAAGAGGGTTGCAATTTTTTTCTTCCATTTCAAGGGAGGCTCTGGCCTTCCTTGGCAGACACCTGTCTTTCAAACCAAGACAGACACTCTTGTCTGAAATGCAGTAGTCAACGAGAGGATGATGTAGAGATGATGGTGGCACCAGATGTGGAAGATAGGGAGAGAGAAGATTTGTCTGTGTCTGAAACTGGAGGAGTGCAAGGAGGGGACAGGCTGTTGGGAAGAAGCCAGGAGTTACTTTCAAGCCGGGTGGCAGGATGGACCTGGGGGAAACAGGAAGTGAGCAGACAGGAAGATGGTAAGTCAGAGAGGGGTAAATAGGAAAAGAGTAGACAGGAAGATGTTAAGTTGGAGACGGGTAAACAGGAAGAGTAAGAAAGAAAAGGGTGAACAGGAGGTGTGTGCTGGTTTGAAGATAAACCAGAGGGAGAAATTAACCCCCACACAAATACCTTGCAAGAGATTTCAAGTTGGAGTTGCAATTTAACAGGAAAATTACAATAAAGCCGATAGTACAGAAACACTGGCTTAAACTGACAAAGTCAGAGTACAACCTGGCCCCTGTTGGTCAGGGGTGGTGGTCACAGTCCAGTTAAGAAGTAGCAGTAGTGCTGTTGAAATCATGGTTGTGGTCTTGTTCAAAGTGGTGGTCCTGTGGAAATTCGGGTTCCCCTCTGGATGTCCAGTGGTGGTGGTTGTGTCCCAAGTCCCCAGTCCTTGAGATTATATATGGTGGTGTTCAGGTGTGTGTTGGTTTAACACAGCCTGGTTTTTTGAGGGGGGGGGAAGCCACAGAGGTGGCTTCTGTAAGAAGCTGCTAGAAACTTCCACTCTGTCCAGCAGAGCCAATCTCTAAGAGCTCTGAGGATGGATATGGTGCTGGCCCAATTAGAGAGGTTGGTAACGCCTCTGTGATGACACGTTTAAGAAGGAAATCAAAACAGTGTGGGCACAGTTTTTCCCGGGGTGGCAAGGTGCCGCGGCTGGGACCATCTCATCACTACCACACGGCCACTTGGCCGCTGCGGCCACACGACTGCAGCCATCTCAGCACGGCCTGCACTGAACTTTGTCTGCCTGGCCACCTTTAGCCAGCTGGGCCGTGGACAGAAAAGCAAGGGCAGTGGTGGTGATGGGGGTGGCAGCGGCAGCTTCTTCTTTTCAGCGCACTGCATGAAGAGAGGCATTGAATGGCGCTGGCGCCAGGGGCTGATGCCTTTTCCTGGTCTTAAAATCAAGAGTCATACACTGTTAGAAGGGGAAAAGGGATTTTACCTTGGTATTTATTTTAAGGACCCTTAGGTGTACACGTCTAGGTCATATGCATCGAGATGCACCCCGCCGAGTCTATATCTGTTCCCCCCACCCCTCCCCAAGGAACCTTCCCCTGGATGGTTCTATCTTGGTTTACAGAATGTGTTCTGGAGAGGACCTTGGGGTCTGGGGCACACTGATCCCTAGCTACGAAGCTTCTAAAATGTTTAGTCTCTTAGCTTGACAAACAAGTCCAAGAATGTAGGCAAAAAGCACTAGGAATACAGAAGTTGTAAAAAAGTATAACAGGGGTATAAAAGAAAAGGCAAAAAATCTTCATGGCATCAGGGCCATGTGGGCGGTGGGGAAAACATGGCAAGTGATTCCCCTACACGGAATCTCAAAGAGATCAACTTCTCAGTGCTGCAAAATGCTACAGGAATCTTTGAACTAGTGGAATTTGTTGGCAATGGTATTTACGAGCAGCAGTTTTTTCCCTCTTAGTTGGAGAAAGAGGAGAAAGTGAAGACATGGGGCTGAAGACAAAATGGCGACACCAAGTTAGTGGAAAGAAAGAGGGGCATGAGGTGCTACAAGTGTCAGAGTCGAGATCTCTCTGCAAGCCGTGGTGAGGACTATAATACAACAAACTGTCTCCCTGTAATCCATGAAGTCCATAGGGGGATGCAGAGATCCACTTGCAGCCTGTGCTCACCCCAGAGCGAGTGGATGCTAAAAAGCTGTAATCTAGTGGGAGACTTTAACAGAGAGAGAAGGCCCCAGCTTCCAGAGATAGAGAAAGAGGGCCCTTGCTTCCAAACTAGAACAGCTTATCCTTAAAAGACTACACCCCATGAACTAATGACCCAGGCAAACAGTTTTGGGATGACTGTTTTGCCCATGGGAGGGACTCATATTACAGCAGGTTGGGCAGGACTGCTACTTGTGAAATTAAAACCATGTTGGAGAAGTTCACAGAGAAGTTAATGGAGAACTATCTCCCTGTGAGAAGGACCCCACGGCATAGCAGAAGAGACTCCTCTCCCAAAGCGAACTGAAGAAAGATTTTGAGTGAGGAACTGATCAAAACTCCCACGCCTTGTCTCCCTGTGCTGTTGGTGGGAAGGAAGGAGGGGCTGGGGGGAAAAAAAGGTGTTTTAAGGGCTTATTTTATTTCTCATTATCCTTCTCTAACTCTGTTAATAATAAATTTACTTTATCCCTTTAAGTCTGAACCTGTTTTGCCCTTAAAATATTTTCTCCCAGTCCTTATCTCAACTCATGAACCCTTCGTTAAGATTCTCGTGGGTACCTGGTATTTTAACCAGTGTCAAACCACAAGGTGGTACCTTGGTGCCTCCCCCAGGGGGGGGAGTTTCACAATGAAGTGATGTAATTCTATGAGTCATAGGATATTTTTGGGAGTTCTTACTGGCCTGGGTTGTTACAGCTGCCCATTATGCTGCTGAGCCATTATGGTCCATTAGCAGAGATGGTCCCCTCAGGGTGGGTGTAACTGTGTTGGTGCTACCCTGGAGGGAGTTATCTTTTGTGAAGATAAAGAGACACTACTCCACCCTTAACAGTTCATCAGAATGATGTAGATGGTGGTAGAATACATACTTTGGTTACACCCCACATTTGTAACCCAGGACAAGGTGGACAAGGTGATATCTCCGCTCTGAGAGAGGGTGACATCTCATGGCCCGGTCATGGTAAAGGTACCTTTCTCCCCAGTCAACTTTGAGGCATGGGTGAGACAGGCAAGACCCTATCAAGAAGATCCAGAGACGATAGCTAAAGCACTTGAGGCCATTATTAAAACCCAGAATCCAGACTGGGGAGAGATCAAAATTCTGCTAGATAATCTATTAGATTCTACCGAAAGAGAGGTGGTACTCAGGACTGCTAGGAGGGAGGTGGACAGGATGGACACAGAGAAGAGGTTACCAGGAACTGCTGAGGAGCATTTTCCCTCCTGGGAACCCCATTGGGACCCCAACACCAGGAAAGGGAGGATTTTACCAGAACAAAATCAAAGATGGATATTATTTGGCTTTAAATATGAAATACCAAAGGGAATCAATTGATTTAAACTTTATGAAGTGAAACAAGGACCATATGAGACACTGAGTGAATTTGAGGAGCGCCTTAAAGTAGCTGCCAGGAGATACACTAATATCAATCCGGAGAAGCCTGGGGAAGCTGTACAGCTGGCTTCCGTATTCTTCGGGAACTCAGTACTGGATATTAAAAGGAAGTTACAAGAACTGGAAGAACGAGACTTTCATGACCTAGAGAAGCTTTTAGAAGTTCCCTGGATAGTCTTTAATAATAGACTTCTGATGCCTAAAAAGGCCACCTAAAAATAGAGACTAGACAGAATAAGGGAATAAAGGTAGGCATTTATTTGAAGGGCCTTCAAAGGTACACCCTGGGGACCCAGAGGCTACTGCCAAGATGGACCCCAAGATGGACAACAGGTCACGAGTTCTTCACACTTTTATAAGTTTGGTTCATTTGTATATCAGGGTTAATTCTCCAATTAAAGCTTCAGTTAATTATATAGTTTCCT
>NW_008237883.1:40084-40582 GCF_000691975.1 Corvus brachyrhynchos | reverse complement strand
CGGGAGATCTAGAACATTTTTTTAACTGGCTTTTCAAAAATTTCTTCTATATTTCTCGAGACTTACTTTTTGATATTGATCCTCCTGGAACTAGTCACGAGTGTTTTTGGTACGAGATCTGGGCTAAGATAAGGGATCAAACAAAACATGGACTAGCGACAGAAGCTCTCCATGGACTTATTGTAATCAGTGAAGCTGTTGAGGAGCATTTGTATGGTCCCATTACCCCTAAAGCAGAGGATGGCCATAATCCCGTGGCCGAGACCGCACAGTGGCCATCCCAGGAGTGCGTGACTGCAGCCGTGCCGGTGGAGGTGCCTGCGCTGGATGTGCTGGGCCCCCTCGGGAGCGCGTGCCTTATCGCAGACCCCATCCCTGTCTCGGGGTCCCCGGCCATGCGGCTGCGAGTGAGGGAGCGATGCCGCAGGCGCCGCGGGTGCCGTGGGCCACGAGCAGCCCGGAACCGGAGGGTGGGGTGGAAGGCCGCCCTGTGCCACC
>NW_008237883.1:36557-38569 GCF_000691975.1 Corvus brachyrhynchos | reverse complement strand
AGTGTCCTTGAAGAGCAGGCCTGGAGAGGCTTTGTTATGTCTACCTAGCATGAGAGAGCAGAAGTTAACAGGCTACAAGAAACTTCAGAGTTACACACTAGGCAGTACAGGATTTGAAAAATATGAAAGTTAAAACCTAAGGCATCACTTCAATAAGAGCTTTGTGTACACGGTATGTGCTCTCAGTGCATTGTGTCTGTGTTGTGTGTCTTTGTCCCTATGTCTCTGTGCACTGTCTCTTGTTGATGGTGCGCATGCACTGTATGTCTGGGTGTGAAAGAGTAACTAAAGTATTTGAAACCATTTTCTGCTGGATAATCTACTAGATTCCACAGGAAGTGAGAAAGCAGGAGAGGGAAGAAGAAAGTAGGAAGAGGGTAGGTATGAATTAAGAAAAAGCAGGAAGAGAATGAGCAGGGGAGGGGAAAACGAGGTGATAGCTATCAAGGAGATGGGAAAATGTAGGAAACAGAGGAGTAAAAACTTCTGCGGTTAGTGGTGGATTTGATTTACAACCCTGGAAGAAGCTAGGTCTGGCATAATTGACAGAGATTTATAGACCTTAAGCAAGAGAATCATAAACCTATGTTTCTATAGTTATAAGTAAATGGGTGTTATGGTGAAGGGTTTTAAGTATAATAATGTGATTTTATAGTTTAATATTTAGATGTTATAATAGAAGTCTCTGTGTATACATGACATGCTATTGGTCAATATGCAGCTGCACTGCAGCGAGAAAGTGTTACAAGTGATAGGTCGCAAAGTCAAAACAAAGTTTCATTTGAAGTGCCTATTGGACGAGAAAGTTATAAATTACTATGTAACTCTGAGTCTTGTGACTATCCGCCATTATTGTCCTGGGGTGACCTTATGATGTGTATCCCATGTCGCTGCTCTATGCCCAGAAATTAACTTTGTGCCTTTCTATGCCTCTAATCTGAGCCTGTGAGGGGGAAGGAAAATGAGCAAAACAGCAAAACTTTTTCAAAGCAGTTTGCAGCTTGTTCAAGGTCACACAGAGATAGCTGTTTTTCCCAGCTGCCGCAGGGGAGGGAGGAGGCACCCAGCTTGCTGCTTTCCAGTCAGCTTTTGGCCAGTTTTTTTCAGTTTCCTTTTCTCCGGAGAGAGACTGAGAGTTGAACTTTGCTTTTCCTTCCCTGGAATTTCAGATTTTCTCCCTTTTCTACTGGACTGCTTTCAACCTCAGAGCACATCAGGAGGACTTTCCACCGGGCCCAGAGGGCCTGGCCCTGGGCCAAGCCCCAGCTCCGAGGAGACCAAAGGGAGGACTCTAACGCTTTCCCAGGTTTTTTCTCCACAGCGAGAGAGTTTATTATTTAGCCTTATTTTCCTTTTCCTGTGTGTTTAGTAAATAAATAGTTTTATCTCCTTCACTTTCCTTCGAGGAAAATTTATTTTTTTCCCGAACCTGGTGGGGGAGGGGTGGTTTGTAACCTGCCTTCTCTCAGAGGATATATTTCTAAATTTGGCCCAACTGGCACAAATTTAGTGGCGCCCAACAGCGTGGCTAGAAGGAAAGTGAAAAAACCTGCAGTAATTACATTTTGGCTACAATTTACTTATTCTGTATTGGGGCAAAGTAGTCACCATGTTGGTTGAGTTCATAATGTCTCTCTGGCTTGATGTACTCATGTCTTTTTGGTCCTTAGGCTTCATTGAGGTACTAGTGCTTTTTTGGTCCCTAGGGTTGTTTGCCTATCCACAACTTGCTCCAATCTTGTCCCTGATATGTAAATTTTACAGAGAAGGGAGACGAATCAGGATTTCTATCTTGCTGTGCTCGGTGATAATGATTTATAAGAAGTTGACAGAGGTACAGGGAGCTGTTCTAAGGGTGTATGATAAATGGTTTCTCCGTCCTAATCCCAGTCCTAGCTTTGGTAGCCTGTTTTGGGAATTTATTAGTAACTGCACCCAGATTGTTAGAGGAGGAGGAGACGGGGCTTCCCTTCCCTTTAAATTTGATAGGTTATCTTTTGAGAGTGTTCAGT
>NW_008237883.1:35403-35780 GCF_000691975.1 Corvus brachyrhynchos | reverse complement strand
TGGAAGACCATAGAACAAGGGATCCAACGCCTGAGAGAACTAGGGGTGGTAGAGGTAGTCTTCACAAATGACCCAGGATTGAGGAGTCCAGGCCGGACCAGAGTTATTCCATATATGTGGCGAAAACTCATACAACTTGGGCCAAAAGAATACCCTTCTTCTTTAGCAATAATGAAACCGGACTACGGTGCGAATGAGACCATGCAGGATACGGCAGTGAAGCTCCGAGCATATGCAGACTCTGTGCATGACCCAACACATGCAAGAATCTCAGCTGTGGAAACACATATGCAGAAAATGGAAGATAAGGTGGAGGAGAGTCTCCAGGGGATTAAAGAGTGCCTTCTCCGTGGACGTTCCCCAGAGAGAAGGTACAT
>NW_008237883.1:34865-35391 GCF_000691975.1 Corvus brachyrhynchos | reverse complement strand
GAAGTGAGCTGTGGAAATTCCTGTGTGACAGTGGGGAAAACATGAGGAAGTGGGGTGGACAACCCACTTCTGCTCTGGCAGCACGAGTGCGTGAATTGAAGGAGCGCAAGTCTCAGAAAGGAAGTTCTACCAAAAAGGAAGTAGCTCCAGTTGCCTGTGGCCAAACTGCCAGAAATGATGGAAAAGACAATGGCATGTCCAATTCCCATGGAGGAACCTCTAAGATGCAAGCCCAGGGAAAGAAGGATAACCAGGCATAGAAGGGCCCTGCCTCTAGCCAGGTAGAGGTCAGGGAAAACCGTGTTTTTTGGACTGTGTGGATTTGTTGGCCTGCTGCATCAGAACCACAAATATATGATGCCTTGGCTGACACTGGTGCGCAGTGTACAATAATTCCATCGCAACATGTGGAGGTAGAATCTGTTTTTATTGCTGGTGTGACAGGTGGATCACAAGATTTGACCCTGGTGGAAGCTGAGGTGAGCCTGACTGGAAATGAGTGGAAGAAACATCTCATTGTGACTGG
>NW_008237883.1:32996-33636 GCF_000691975.1 Corvus brachyrhynchos | reverse complement strand
TGGAGCCGAAGCTACAGAGGGTCTGAAGCCAATTACACCCCAACAGAGAAGGAAATCTTAGCAGCCTATGAAGGAATCCAAGCCGTCTCAGAGGTAATTGGCACTGAGGCACAACTCCTCCTGGCACCTCGACTACCAGTGCTGGGGTGGATGTTCAAAGCAGAGGTTCCCTCTACCCACCATGCCACCAATGCCACATGGAGCAAATGGATTGCTCTCATCACACAGCATGCCCGTATCGGAAAATGGAATTGCCCGGGGATTTTGGAAATAATCACAAATTGGCCTGAAGGTGAAAACTTTGGTCTCACTGATGAAGAGGAACAAGAACAAGTGATACGTGCCGAAGAAGCTTCACTGTATAACCAACTGCCATCTGAAGACACACGCTACGCTCTTTTTACCGATGGTTCTTGTCGCATCATAGGGATGAAACGAAAGTGGAAAGCAGCCATATGAAGTCCCACACGACGGGTTGCAGAAGCTACTGTAGGAGAAGGTGGATCAAGCCAAGTCGCTGAACTCAAAGCTGTTCAACTAGCCCTGGACATTGCTGAAAGAGAGAAGTGGCCAAAGCTCTACCTCTACACTGATTCATGGATGGTAGCCAATGCTCTGTAGGGATGGCTGGAAAAGTGGG
>NW_008237883.1:29433-31547 GCF_000691975.1 Corvus brachyrhynchos | reverse complement strand
CGGGCGAAAAAACACCAGCAGCCCCTCTCTCTCCGAACGAAGAGACCGAACTGCCCATACCCCCAGGTGAAACAAAAAGAGCAGCCAGGTCCTTTGTCTTTCCTTAAGCACTCAGCGATCAGCGATTTGTTCCCTTAGCAACATGTATAGGGGGGGAAAAATTCCTTTAACAGAAAAAAAAACCAAACTAGGACTAAACTAAAACCCCAACACGGTGCAATGGATTGTTGAAAACCGTTTTGAAGGCACTGGGAGGGGGTACTCTCAAGAATTGGGAACAGTATCTAGCAAAGGCCACCTGGTTAGTTAACACCCGAGGTTCCACCAATAGAGCTGGTCCAGCCCAATCTGAATCCCTGCATACAGTAGATGGAGATAAGGTCCCAGTAGTGCATGTCAGAGGTCTGTTAGGAAAGACTGTTTGGATTAATTCTGCCTCGAGTACAGACAAACCCATCCGTGGGGTTGTCTTTGCTCAGGGACCTGGTTGCACATGGTGGGTAATGCAGAAAGATGGAACAACGCATTGTGTACCACAGGGAGATCTGATTGTTGGGTGAAAATCACCTGTAATGTGAAATGCCAGTATACCACTGCTTGCTGAGGGTCACTGTTTGTACATAGCTGTGTATACATATATGTATGTACTGATGTGTGTGTGTAGAGTTAGAATATATTAGTTTGGGCATTGAGCCAACGATATGGGATAAGGGGTGGAATGTCCTGGGGTGACCTTATGATGTGTATCTCATGTCGTTGCTCTATGCCCAGAAATTAACTTTGTGCCTTTCTATGCCTCTGAACTGAGCAAAACTTTTTCAAAGCAGTTTGAAGCTTGTTCAAGGTCACACAGAGATAGCTGTTTTTCCCAGCTGCCGCAGAGGAGGGAGGAGGCACCCAGCTTGCTGCTTTCCAGTCAGCTTTCGGCAGTTTTTTTCAGTTTCCTTTTCTCCAGAGAGAAACTGAGAGTTGAACTTTGCTTTTCCTTCCCTGGAATTTCAGATTTTCTCCCTTTTCTACTGGACTGCTTTCAACCTCAGAGCACATCAGGAGGATTTTCCACAGGGCACATAGGGCCTGGCCCTGGGCCAAGCCCCAGCTCTGAGGAGACCAAAGGGAGGACTCTAACACTTTTTCCCAGGTTTTTTCTCCACAGCGAGAGATTTTATTATTTAGCATTATTTTCCTTTTCCTGTGTGTTTGGTAAATAAATAGTTTTATCTCCTTCACTTTCCTTCGAGGAAAATTTATTTTTTTCCCAAACCTGGTGGGGGAGGAGTGGTTGTGCTTTCTCTCAGAGGATATGTTTCTAAATTTGGCCAAACCGGAACAATTATTCTGATTTATTGCAAATCTCACGCCTTGAGACTGATGTCTTATGTGTTATTTTAAGCAATAAATCCTGTGTAATTGCATAGTCCCATCTCTCTTCACTAAATAATCTGACAGGAGACCCGAAGAGCGGGATCCATTAGGAAAAGAAAAGGGAAGAAAGAGAAAGAAAATGGGAGCTGGAAAAGGAAAGTAGAGAAAGATGTAGGTCATTCCAGGGAGGATTGAAGCTGAAATCAGTGTGCATATTGTAAAGGTTTTGGAGACCAAGGTCCCCAGAAGTTAAAGGGGGTGGAGGTAGGAAAGCTACCCCTACATCAAGACTGACAGGAACCACTCCTGAATCCGTGGTTACCATACAGCTAAGGAAGGAGAAAAGAGAAAATTATCTTTTATTAGACACTGGAGCTAAATATGAACCAAAAAAATTAAGGAATTGTAAATGTTGTTGGTTGTCTTGGGGTGACTTTATGATGTGTATCCCCTATCACCTGCTCTATGCCCAGACATGAATCCTGTGCCTTTCTGTGCCTTTAAAACTGGGTCAGAGTGTGAAGGATACAGAATGTTTTGTTCACTAAATATCAAGTAGCAGGAAACCAGCTGCCTAGATCTAGATAAGAGCCAGAGACAAATATGTGCTTGCCTAATCCCTATCTGTACTTGCTTAATCAGCTTTTAGTTCCAGGACCTTGAGCATAATGACCATATAAGGAGGGGTCAACCAAAAGACACCGGAGGATGACTACTAACCTTCATTCTGCGACCACCAGGAGGAAAAA
>NW_008237883.1:28610-29328 GCF_000691975.1 Corvus brachyrhynchos | reverse complement strand
AGCAACGGGAACTGGCAGAGGGTGCGGCAGTTGGTGGAGTGGAGACTCCCCTGCCGCCCAGCGCTGTATTTGCCTCTGCCTTGCTTGCTTATTAATTAATAAAATTTTGTGATTGGCAAAATGGAGTTCCTGGATTTGTCACATATTTATCACAAGAGAGAAAGAAAAAAAAGCCAGGTGAACTTTTCAAAGCAGTTTTGTGTTCAAGGACACAGACATAGCTGCTACTGCTGCAGAGAGGAGGCAAGCACCTTCCTGCTTTTCCCGGCTCTTGGCTCCTTTTCTCGGAAGAGAGAGATGGAGAGTTAAACTCCTTTGCTTCCCTGAGACTTCGGTTTCTTCTCCTCTTCTGGACTGTTGAATAATACCAGAACACACTGGGAGACCCTGCACTGGTTGGCCTGGAGGGGCCCACGCCAAATGGCCAGCTTCAGCCAGCTTCGAAGAGAGAGACCACATCCACAGAAAGGACTCTGAAATTTACAAGGTTCTCTCCACAGTGAGAGGTTTTATTATTTAGCAGTACTCTTTTCCTGCGCTTGCGTGCGCTTTACTTGTTAAATAAATAGTTTTTTTCCCTTTCACTTTCCTCCGAGAAAAATTCTTTCCAAACCTGGTGGAGGAGGGGTGGCTGTAACCTGCCTTCTATCAGAGTGATGCGATGATGATTTTTTGCCTTTTCTTTTATACCCCTTTTATACCTTTTTACAACTTCTGT
>NW_008237883.1:24554-28577 GCF_000691975.1 Corvus brachyrhynchos | reverse complement strand
AAGCTAGGAGACTAAACATTTTAGAAGCTTCGTAGTTAGGGATCAGTGTGCCCCAGACCCCAAGGTCCCCTCCAGAACACATTTTGTAAACTAAGATAGAACCATCCAGGGGAAGGTTCCTTGGGGAGGGGGGCTCATTCGAGCCTCTCATTGGGGAATTTTTGATAGATATGCTAATTAGTAAGACCTATAATGTTATACCCGATCTTTTGTGGGGTATGCATTGCGGTGTGCATTCTGGTGCATTCGACCTGGACATAGTGCACCTAAGGATCCTTAAAATAAATACAAAGGTAAAATCCCTTTTTCCCTTCTAACCGTGTATGACTCTTGATTTTAAGACCAGGAAAAGGCATCAAGAGGACGTTCATTTCAGATGTTCCTCCGAATTTGTCTCAAACCGGGACATTGGTGCAACAGGAAAAGCAGGGAAATTAGTATTCTTTAACCCTATTAATTTTAAATTTGGCAAAAGATAAATAACTCACCAGAGTGTTTGATTCCTCTTTTGGGAAGTGACCTGTTCCTGTATTATAAAGATGGAGAAGTACAATTTTTGGTATATGAGATTAAAAGCCATTGAGGCAAGAATTTTTATGTTGCAGGGAATACCAGAACCAGACAATTCTGGAGGAATACCGGAAGCCATAGAAAATGGAGTAACATCCTTGGTTTGGACCAGTGGAAATTTAGGACGGTCCCGGCCAGATCAGACTGTAAGCATTACCCTAAAACCTGGATCGAAACCAGTAAAGCAGAAACAATATCCTTCAAAATTAGAAGCTAGAAGGGGAATCCAGAGTCTAATAGGGAATTTCAGGGAATTGGGATTAATGATAGAATGTGAATCAGAATATAACACATTCATTTTGCCAGTGAACAGAATGTCATCAATGGTTTACAGTAATGAATCTGAAGGATGCCTTCTTTTGGATATCTCTCAATAAGTAAAGTTAGAGCATTTTTGCCTTTGAATGGGAAAATCCCAGAACAGGTCAGAAGACTCAGCTTACCTGGAATGTATTACCACAAGGTTTTTAAAAAAAATATAGCCCACCAATTCTTGGGAATCAATTGGCAAAAGAATTAGAGATTTGAAAGAGGAAGAATCCCAAAGGATTGCTGTCTTGGGGTGACTTTATGATGCTGTATCCCCTATCACCTGCTCTATGCCTAGACATGAATCTTGTGCCTTTCTGTGCCTTTAAACTGGGTCCAGGAGAGGGGGGAGAGAAGCCGAGCGAATTCTTCAGAGTGGTTTTGTGTTCAAGGACACATACACTCCCCTGCGTTCTCGCTGTGGCAGAGCTGAGGAAAGAACTTTTCCTGCTTTTCCCCAGCTTTCGGCTCCTTTTCTCAGGAGAGAGACGGAGAGTTAAAATTCTTTGCTTTTTAGCCAGCCTGTTAGCTGAGGCAAGAACTTTTTTTCCTGGAACTGTTTCAGCTCTACTCCAGTCTGGATCACCATCACCGAGAGGCCCACACCGAGGCCCAGAGGGGCCCACGCCGAACCCTAGCCCTGGAGAGGGCAGAGCCACACCTACAAAGAACTCTGAATCTACCCAGGTCTTCTCCACAGCAAGAGGTTTTATTATTTAACATCATTCATTCTTTTTGGTACCCGCGTGCACCCTGCTTGTTAAATAAACAGCTTTTTTTTCACTTTCCTCTGAGAAAAATTCTTTCCAAACCTGGTGGGGGAGGGGCTGCTGAAACCTGCCTTCTATCAGAGGACGTTCATCTCGGACGTTTCCTCCAGTTTGTCCCAAACCAGACAATTGGTCCTGCAGTAGGTTGATGACATCTTACTAGCAACTGAAACTAATGAAAAGTTCATGGAATTGACTGTAAGTCTTCTAAATTTCCCCAGCCAAGGAGGCTACAAAGTACCTCAGAAAAAAGCTCAAATCATGAAACAGCAAGTTACCTACCAAGGGTTTGAAATAATTCCAAGGCAGTGGAAATTGGGAATGGACAGAAAAGAGGCCATCTGCCAGGTACCCTAACTTATGACTGCCCAAGTTTTAACAGCATTCTTGGGAGGGATGGTCTCAATGGTCTTGAATTAAGGGGACCTCAGAAGACCTAAGAGTGAACATGAGATCTGTAACTTAAAGACAGCCCTGATGTCTAACAAAGCCCTTTGAACTTTTTGTACATGAACGACGACACCTAGCCCTTGGAGTTCTGGCTCAGAAGGTAGGGGACTTCAAGAGGCCTGTGGGGTACTTTGCAAAACAACCCAACAATGTTAGCCAGGGATGCCTGTTGCCTCTAGCAGCAACTGTTCTCCTCATCCAAGAGGCCAGAAAATTGACTTTGGGACAAAAGATAATAATATACACCTCACACACCATAACCACTGTATTAGGCCAAAATGGGGTGGATATTGGCTTTGCGTGAGCTGTATGCTGAAATATCTGACTGCTTTGATAGAACAAGATGTGGAGTTGAAAGTAACCACAGTGGTAAATCCAGCCCAATTCCTAAACACCCCAATGCAAGGAGAAGAGCAAATAACCCATGATTGCTTACAGATGGAAGCTGACCAGACCTACAAGATGCACCCATTAAAGATCCAGAGATAGAATTCTTTACAGATGGAAGTAACTTGGTGGAAGATGGAAAATGAGGAGCTGGCTATGCAGTAGTCATGATACCCAAGGTAATAAAAGCTGCACCACTGCCGGTGGACACCTCAGCACAAAGGGCAGAGCTCACAGCATCATGAAAGGCCCTGGAATTGGCAGCAGGACAAAGGGTAAATATATGTGGACTGACTCAAAATATGCTTTTAGCATTGTTCATGCCCATAGAGCTGTATGAAAAGAAAGAGGTCTTTTAACAATGCAGGGATCTCCAATTAGCACACCAATGTGGGAATTCCCAAATTCATGTGGGAAATAGACTAGCAGTGATACTGCACGAGAGGTTGCACAACAAGGTTTCCTGGCATTAATACCTGAGAAAGCTACTTTACTTCCAGAAGTTAATCCTGGGTATAGTCAGGCAGATTTAAACTTAGCTAATTATCTAAAAGCCCAAAATAAAGAGGGTGGATGAATAGAGACTCCCAACAATCAGGTTATAGTCCCACCACAACTGGTGTTACAAATTGCAAAGGAGAAAACTCACTGGGAAATCAGTGTTACGGTAACTAGTCTATAGATTCAGATACTTAGCTTCTGTATGACAAGAATTGTCAAGTCTGTTTAAAAAAAACCTGTCCTGAGGTGACTGTAGGATACTGTATTCCCTATGATCTGCCCTATGCCAGACATGACTTCTGTGCCTTTAAAGCTAGATCCAGGTGAGGGGGGAGAGCTGGTGGAATTCCTTCAGCACTGTGTTCAAAACACAAATAACTTGTTCACTCACTTCTCAGCTCTCAGCTTCTGCAGCAGGGAAGAGAGTTACATTCCCTTTGCTTTTTAGCTAGCTTCTTGTTCGTTAGCTAAAATATGGAGCCCTGGGACTTTGGCTTCTTCTTCTTTTCTTCTGGACTGTTCAGCAACACCAGAACATCATCCAGGAGGCCCTACACAGCCGCCCAGAGGGGCCAACGCCTAACCCTAGCTCCGGAGAGGAGAGAGCCACATCCACAAGGACTTTGAATTTTACCAGGTTCTCTCCACAGTGAGAGGTTTTATTATTTAGCATTATTCTCTTTTTTTCCCCATGCCTGCGTGCACTCTGCTTGTTAAATAAATAACTTTTTTTTTCACTTTCCTCCGAGGAAAATTCTTTCTGAACCTGGTGGGGGACGGTGGCTGTAACCTGCCTTCTATCAGAGGTGTTGGGGTTTTAGGAGATCTCCTAGTTTTTCTTCTGTTAAAGGAATTTTGCCCATACATGTTGCTAGGGGAGCAAATGGCTGGATACTTAAGAAAAACAAAAGAGCTGGCTACCCTTTTTGTTTCACCTGGGTGTGTGGGCAGTTCGGTCTCACAGAGAGGGAGGCTGCTTTCTTCTGCCGCTTTTCCTTCTGCTGGAGAAGCCCCAGGGCACCAAAGACCGCGCTCC
>NW_008237883.1:20166-24220 GCF_000691975.1 Corvus brachyrhynchos | reverse complement strand
CATAGTTATTGTTGTTTGTTTGACTGGTTATTCACATATAGATATATAATAGTAAAGAACTGTTATTCCTATTTCCCACATCTTTGCCTAAAAGCCCCTTGATTTCAAAATTATAATAACTTGGAGTGAAGGGGGGTTGCATCTGCCATTCCAAACGGGGCTTCTGCCTTCCTTAGCAGACACCTGTCTTTCAAACCAAGACAAGAGGACATTCATTTCAGACATTCCTCTGAATTTGTCTCAAACCGGGACAAAACCCTTTGAATTTAAAAGGACTGCCTCCAGGTATCACCAAAAGAGGAAACACTACTGGAGATTACTGGTAAATTGAGTTTTCTGAGCTACCACATCAGCAAGTATACAAGTATCTCCTAGTGTTGGTAGATACCTTTTTCCAGATGGCCAGAAGCTTTTCCCTGCCGCACCAACAAGGCTAAGGAAGTCATCAAGGTTTGGAGTGCCTATAGGGAGATCACCTGATAGAGGACTGTGCCGGTTTGGACAAATTTGGAGGAAAATATCCTCTGATAGAAGGCAGGTCACAACCAGCCCTCCCCCACTAGGTTCAGGAAAAAATAAATTTTCCTCAGAGGAAAGTGAAAGAGATAAAAACTATTTATTTAACAAACACACAGGAAAAGGATAATAATGCTAAATAATAAAACCTCTCGCTGTGGAGAGAAACCTGGGAAAATTTCAGAGTCCTTCCGTAGATCTTTCTCCCCCTCCTTGGAGCTGGGTTGTGGGCCCACCTCAGGGCCTCGGTAGAGAACTCTCCTGATGTGTTCTGATGTTGAAACAGTCCAGGAAAAAGAAGAAGGGAAAAACCCAAAGTCCCAGGAAAACAAAGTTCAACTCTCCATCTCCCTCCAGAGAAAAGTAGCTGAAAGCTGGCTGAAAAGAAAGCAGGGCACTTCTCCGCTCTCTCGCTGCCACAGAAGAATGCAGAGGAGTCTCTGTATATCTCTGTGTCCTTGAACAACTGCTTTGAAGAGTTTGCTCGGCTTTTTTTCCTCTCCCCCCTCTCAGGCTCAGTTTACAGGCAGAGAAAGGCACAAAATTAATTTCTTGGGCATAGAGCAGTGATAGGGGATACACATCATAAAGTCACCCCAAGACAAGGACCTCATTTAGTATTTAAAATGCTACAGTGACTTGGTAAGCAATTTTGTTGGGGAAATTAATTAGAAGGTTTATCTTTCTTACCCTAGACCCCAGTTCATTCATTTTACCCCGGAGATCAAGTATACATCAGAAACAGTGGAAAAGACCTTATCTAGTTCTGGTGACTACAAGAATGGCAGTGAAAGTGAAAGTAAAGGATTTCATTCCTAGTTTCATCGCACCAGAATTAAGAAGGCTCTCAATTCAGAGTGGACAGTGGAAAACACCGGACCTCTGCAGCTGAAAGTTTCAAAGATATCTGTAGACAAGTAGTGAAATGTATAGGCTAATGTTTATGGGAATCTTTTGTCTTTAGGTGGTGAGGGTTTAATAAAACTTAATATTGACTTTAATTCAAGGTAAGATGCACAATCTGTCCAGCATTACGGCCTGCCTGCCTATGTAGATGCTAGCAGGGCCTGACAGAGGAATTTTCCTATGAGACTTTGCTTTCTCATAAGAAAGCAGTTAGAGAAATCCAGCTTCTCACAGCTTCTCACAGCTTCTCACAGCTTGTCACAGCTTCTCTGTGAAAGCTTTCATTCTCATGAGAACTGGATGGACAACAGTTTGTAAGAATGTAAACAATTTCTGCACCTGCAGGTTGTTATGAGAACATTATAATTGTTTTCTGTCTTGTAAGAATAATATTTGGAAATGGGTGTCTTACTGCTCAACCTATCACCTCCGGAGGTGGTGGGCCAATAGGCCAATCATGTAATTTCTCTTTTGTGAACCATGCTATAAAGCTTATAGGTGATTAAACGAGGTCGCCTTGGCCATACCTTGCAACCTGGACTTGTGTCGTGATTTGCCATTCTCTGGGGAATAACAGCGACATGCCTATCCCTGGTTTAGTAGGGGAACCTATTCCTTGTGGAATGCAATATAATGCAATAGCAAAAGCCAACATCACCAAACATTTGGATGAGAAAGAGAGATGTAGGTAACGAGGAGACGGTATTCTTGAGGATCCGATAGCCTGGAGGACAGGAGAATTATTTCTGGGAAAAAAGGAGGTAAGGAGTGTCCAACAGGGTCCCATGGTCTCAACCAACATTTTCTGTATTTTGCCTTAGCAGTCTCAGGAGGCCAGGCAGCCAGGTTGCTAGATTTACATGTTAATAAAAAATCATAAACAAAATGTTTCAGACTTGCCAGAGTGTCAAACTCTCTGAAGCAATCCTTGTACCTGGACAAAGCCCTTAGAAGGACAATGGAAAAACTTGGGGAAGGTAAAGTGGTGTCTGGATTGGGGAATCACCTATGTATAACCTAAATAAAAGCCAATGGAGGTGTGGAGAAAAACAAAATAATGAAAGTCCCACTAGCACCATAAGCTGGATGGCCAAATTAGTTCTAAAGTGCAGTAACCAACCTTTAAATTGTGTTAAATCTCTGGAAGTTCCTTCCTCAGGTTACACTGCCTGGGCTACTTCAGACGGATATTGGACCATCCGACTCCTGCTTGGACCAACCACCCAGCAAGTTACCTTAGAGTTATTAACCTTATGCCCAACTTGGAGAAGAAGCCTGTAGCGGGTTGACCTTGGCTGGGTGCCAGGTGCCCACTAAGCCGCTCTGTCACTCCCTTTCCCACTGGGACAGGGGAGAGAATAAGATGGAGAACAATCAGCGGGTGAGATGAGGGAGTTTTATTACAGTGAAAGGAAAGAAATAAGTGAGAGTCTGCATGTGCATAAGCTAAGGGGGAAAAAAAAAGTAAATCTCTACTTCCCATCAACAGCAATGTTCCGACACTTCCTGGGAAGCAGGGCTTCAGCAAGCGTAATGGTTCCTCCAGGAGGCAAACATTGAAGAATCACTAATGCCCCCTAGTTCCTCCTCTCTCCCTTAGCTTATATATCTGAGCCGACGTCATATGGTATGGAATATCCCTTTGGTTAATTTGGGTCAGCTGGCCTGGTTGTGTCCCCTCTCAGGATATTGCCCACTCCCATCCCTTTGGTTGGGGGAGGAATGTCAGAGGCATAGCGCTGCTCGACAGTAGCCAAAACATGGGTGTGTTATCAACATGCTTCCAGCTACTAATGCAAAGCACAGCACTGTGGGGGGTGTGAACTTCACCTCAGTCAGACCCAATACAAAGCCCCATAAAAGCCCAATATTGGAGTAAGGTAAAATGAGACACCAAGGATGAATGAACAGGGCCTTCAGCTTCCACACAGTTTGAATAATAGGCCCTACAGACTTTTCTCTTACCAGGAGCCATGACACTAGAAAACATAATTTTGTTAGATAACCTCACTTGCCAAGTAAGGAAACTATCTGAAGCTACAGAAAAGAGATTTCAAATCATAAATAGGTAAGTACAGACAAATACTAAATTGACATTACAAAACAGACTGGCCTTAGTTCTATTGCTGGCCAAAGAACAAGGGCTTTGTGGGTATTTAAAATTGGATAGAGAACACTGTTGTGTATTGTCTTGGTTTGAAAGACAGGTGTCTGCCAAGGAAGGCAGGAGTCTCCCTTGAAATGGAAGAAAAAAAATTGCAACCCCCTTCCCTCCGAATTATTATAATTTTGAAATTAAGGGGCTTTCAGGCAAAGATATGAGGAACAGGAATAACAGTTCTTTTCTATTATATATATATGTGCATAACAAGGCAAACAAACAGCAACAACTATGGCAGTAACAGCAAACAGAACCACAAACCCAGTGCCAGCCTTCTTGGCTGTCAGGCCCTTTCCCCTTGCGTGCAGTTACTGTCGCAGCCAGCAGGGGCGCTGGCGGCTCCTGGTGAGCAGGGAAGGTGCGATGGTTCCCCTGTAGCTGCAGGGGGGGCTTCAGAGCGAGCTTGGGGAGCACACGGCAATGGTGCCCTGGGATCCCGGGAAGAGATGGAACAAAGGCTTCACAAACACC
>NW_008237883.1:14980-19956 GCF_000691975.1 Corvus brachyrhynchos | reverse complement strand
CAGGGAAAGGCGGGCTTGGAAATCCTGGGGTTTCTCTGGTAGAAGGAAGGCAGCTGAAAAAGCAGAAGTCTCCAGTGCTGACGAATTCCTTCCAGCCTCTCACTCCATCCAAATGCCAGGAACTAACAGCCCACAAGCTAAGGTGAAAGAGAGTAGCCAGATGCGCCCCTCCCTCTGTGGCCAGGTCTTTTGTTTTTCTTAAGCACCCAGTAATTTGTCCCCCTGGCAACATGTATGGCAAAAATTCTTTGAGAAAAAGAAAACAGAAGGAGAACTCCTAAAACCCCAACAGTATGCATCCCAAATGTAACAGAAGATCTCCAGAAACAACAAAATGCGTCAAGTTGCTGAAGACAGCAAGGCTATCCAAAAGGACTCTGAAACTAATTGGTTCAATAAAATTCTCCAAGGAATAGGGGGATGATCCCTTAGACGATGGCTGGCTGGAATACTAGAAACCATCATAATTAGAATTGTAATTGTAGTAATTACTAGTCTTGCTGTTAGCTGTGCTCATAGAATAATTGATCGTGATCTCATGAGGATGTATGCAACTATAGATAGAAATTGAATTAAAACTTATCAAATGACATTGAGAACTTTGAAAAGTTTCTAAGGAGGGAATTGATACCAAAAGGGTTAATTCAATTTTTACTGTGCCTTTGAAACTTTTAGCAGAGAAACAAGGCCAATGAAAGCTGCTTCCAGCAAGGACCACTGCAAGATAAGAAGACATCTGGCCCAAGAATGCAGTGATAGACTAACACAGTTCACAGCAACAATAGACAAAACAAAGGATTGAATCTCTGGGAACTTGGGGTGGGATTTATGGTAATGGGTGAATTGTACTATGCATGTAGCAACTGTATATAAGTGACCCTCTTGTAGAATCGTGTCCACGTAAGGCTAGGAGCATCCCTCATTGTACCTAAGGCCTGAATAAATTATGCCCTCTTTAACCCTATTTTAGTGTTGCAGAGCCTTCTTCTCATATTTTGGACATTTGGTAACAGGATGCACTCACATTGCAGCAGTTTGCAGAGATCTGTTGCTCATGAGATGAACTCACATTGGAAAAGTTCACGGAGAACTGTCTCCCATGGTAGGGAGCCCACGGTGCAGCAGGGGAATTAATCCTCTCTCTGAGCAGAAGGAGAAACCATGGGTCATGAACCCCCATTCCCTGTGTCCTTGCGCCCCTGGGGTAGGAGGTAGAGCTGGGAAGGAGGAAGGGGTGGGGGGAAGATGTTTAAAAGGTTTTATTTTACTTCTGATTATCCTGCTCTGATTTTGTTAGTAATAAATTCAATTCATATCTCCAATTTCAAGCCTGTGTTGCCTGTGATGGTATTTGATGAGTGATCCCTCCCGGTCCTTATCTCAACCCATGAACCCTTTGTTAAATTTTCTCTCCTCTGTCCAGCTGCAGAGGAGGGTGAGAGAGCGGCTTTGGTTGCTGCCTGGCATCTGGCCAGTGTCAACCCACTACAGCTAGATAATCTCATTTAGACTCCCTTTCAGACAAAAGGTTGGACCAGATGATTTTTCAAGTTCCCGTCTCTATTCTATAATTCTGATTCTTTGATTCCATTATTCTATACTTCTGTCTTGGTTTGAAAGACAGGTGTCTGCTAAGGAAGGGAGGAGCCTCCCTTGGAATGGAAAATTTAGCTCCTTTCTCTCCGAATTATAATTTTGAAATTAAGGGGCTTTCGGACAAAGAGATGAGAAAAGGAATAACAGTTCTTTACTAGTATGTATAACAAGGCAAACAAACAACAAACAAAACCAGAAAGCCAGTAGCAGCCTTCTCGACTGCAGGCACTTTCCCCTTTGGGGTAGTTATGGTTGCAGCCAGCAGGGGCGCTGGTGGCTCCCAGTTGGGCAGAGCAGGTGCGATGTTTCCCCAGCAGCTGCAGGGGGCACTGTGGCGCAAGTTTAGGCCATCTCCCTCCACGCGGTAATGGCGGACATAGCCAGCAGAAATGGATGGAGAAAAGGCTTCCTTTACGAACTCACAGGAGGAGCTGATCCTGGTGCCCCCTCTGGATAGCAAAAGGAGCTGTAGCAGGAACCGCGGACTAGCAAGCTGGGAAGGCAGGGATGAGCAAAGTCCCGGAGTGGTAGATGAGGTGTATCAGAAACTCGGCAGCTGTAGCTGAAACCGCGGGTCGTCCCTGCAGGGCAGGGAGTGTGAGTTACAGTGTAGCAAAGTGTATTGGGTCTGACCTAGGTAAAGTTCACAGCCCCCACAGTGCTGTGCTTTGCATTGGTAGCTGGAAGCACGTTGATAACACACCCATGTTTTGGCTACTGTCGAGCAGCGCTATGCCTCTGACATTCCTCCCCCAACCAAAGGGGATGGGAGTGGGCAGTATCCTGGGAGGGGACACAACCAGGCCAGCTGACCCAAATTAACCAAAGGGATATTCCATACCATATGACGTCAGCTCAGCTATATAAGCTAAGGGAGAGAGGAGGAACTAGGGGGCATTAGTGATTCTTCAATGTTTGCCTCCCGGAGGAACCATTATGCTTGCTGAAGCCCTGCTTCCCAGGAAGTGTCAGAACATTGCTGTTGATGGGAAGTAGACACTGACCTTTTTTTCTCTTTAGCTTTTGTATGCTCAGATCTCTGCTTATTTCTTTCTTTTACTGTTATAAAACTGCCTTATCTTACCCTGTTGGTTGTGCTCCATCTTATTCTCTCCCCTGTCCCAGTGGTAGAACGACTTAGTGAGCACCTGGCACCCAGCCAGGGTCAACCCGCTACCCAAAAATCCTTGGAGCAATGGCAAAAAAATGGCTGGGGAAAGGGGTCGGGATCCCAGGTTTTTCCCCTGAGGCACCTGAGCCAATGGTGAAAGCTCTTTTTTAGTGAGGTAGGGTGTTAATAAGGTACCAGTGCAACGGCTGCTCTTACAAGCAGAGCTCCATTCACGGTAGAAGGCAGCAGAAGACAGAATCCTGCAGTGGTAGTGAATTCTTCCCACAGCAACTGCAGCCTCCTTCCCCTCTTTGAGAAACGAAGCCCACTCCTCTTTTTTGGGGTTTTATAAATTTAATAAGGGACAATAGGTGACAAAGGTCATTTAAAACAAACGGACAGCACTGGGTGCTTAGCTCATAGCCAGAGGCAAGTACACTTACAGAAACTTCCCAGTTATATCCTTTAACATCATGCATATTAGTAAACTACAATGCATATGCATAGGTTTTTTCTGAGAACAAATTTACAATTTTTTAGAAGGGATTAACATAGTCCCTCCCCCGACCCGCTTTTTAGGGCATGCGTATTATGATTGTGGGGGTCTTCGGGCGTCTTCTCTGATGAAGGCTTGAGTTCTTCCTTGTTCTGAACTTTTCAACTTTGCCTTTGGAGCATGCGCAGTTATGGTGTTCCTAGGTCTTTCTGGGTCCAACCGGTTTGAATTCCTTTCTCATTAGCACATCCTGCTGCTCCTCTTATCTAGCTATACTTGTCTATTTTTGAGATTATCCACCTGGCTTTCTGTTTATTTAAGCATAAAGCGATTAGTTAACCATATACTAGCTATTACATTGTATAGAAAGTTATGATTCAAATTATATAGGTATCTTATAACTCAAGCTATATAATCATCTTGTAACTTTAACATTAGTTATAATGTTAACTAGTAAATAGCTGCACAGTAAAGTTATTCTTAACATGCACATAATATTTCCTAACATATTCTAATACATAATATTTCTTACATTTCACTGCCCACGAAAGCCAATGCTATAATAGCTGTTTATCACAATCCCTCCTCTTCTTTTTTCATTAAACCATTTGGCTTGAGCAATAATTATTTTTAACCTTAGTAATATACTCATGCCTTTCTAGAATCAGTTTAGCTTCTTCATAGGGCTCAAGATCTTTTGTTTTACTCTGTTTCTTTAACACCATTATCTTTTGTGTTGATCCAGATGTAGCTAGTTTGGGGTCCATAGGCATTGCTGATATTGACATTCTTTGTACCACACTGGTGATTAGGGAAATCAAACAGGGAATCATACAAGGAAGAAATAATAATCCCGCTGTTGCACAGAGGTGGAAAAAGCTTTTCTGTTCTCAATAAATTGTCTCACCAGTTGGCTTTTAGCATCGATTCCCATTTTTGAACTGGGACATGGGCTATTTTTTGGATATCTTTGGCTATATCCAGAACAGCATCTCTATTATCATTTATTTTCAGGCAACAATCAGATGTATTAAATTTATCACGCACACCCCCTTCTGCTAATAGGTATTCCAATGCCAACCTATTCTGATACACTGCACCCCTTGTTTGGTTTTGTTGGTTTGATATTAATTCCAATGCTAAGGCAGTTTTACTCGTTATAATTGCCACAACTGCTTGGAGTCTTATGATAGGTTTTAGCATATAAATTGGGGTTCGATATCTCTAACTCCCATCCTGTGCCCAGGTGGCTGGCCCATACGTTTCCAGTATTCGTTCAGGGGGCCATTCTTCATTTCCCCACTTTTGAGATCTTCCAATTACTGCCCTTGTTTTTCATTTTAAGGCCTCATAAACTGGTACCCTTAAATTATCCCCGTCCAGTCCTGGTAAAAGAAAGAATCCTGGTTGTATAATTCTCAGAGTACAACTCCCTTTCCACTGGGGGGGTGTCAGCGATTGAGAGACAGGACGCAGCTTGATGCAATAAAAAGCCAATTTATTGTTTCTACAGTATGGCTTATATACTCTTTCTACTACATTAGTGAAAACCGCAATTGTCGCAGCGGGGATTACTGCAACAAATATATTTCAAACCAGGAGTCCCGTGGAAATGAAGTATATATGGACAGATTCGTGGTAGATGTTTCAGAGATGTTTATTTCTCCAGCCGCATGGCCGGGGCTCAGCTCAGGAACTCCGCAGTCACGGGACCCGAGGGTCCTTGGCGTTATCAGGGAACCCAAACCAACCAATGGGGAACAAGGCTGAGCA
>NW_008237883.1:12163-12616 GCF_000691975.1 Corvus brachyrhynchos | reverse complement strand
GCTCAAAGTGGGGAGGTGGAGCGGAGGGCTCGACTCGAGCCCATTCCTGTAGTTGCAGGGCTGTCTGGGCCACACCCTTTCGGGACTCAATGGGACCCTGTTGTGGCTCCTGCTTTTGATTGAGCTTTTCTTCCATAGAAGACAGAGCACAATCAAAGTGTTTCATTTGATGCATTGCCTCTACTACTTGATGAGCCCATCTTTCCAATGCTTCTGTGTTCACACAAGATCCTGGGGGATGAGCACGTAGCTCATTTGTCACCTCTATCATTGGTATGTCATCATCTGGAAGAGGAACAGTCTGTGGCTCTGACCGAAAAGCAGTCTGTGACTCCGGCAGGGAAACAGTCTGTGGCAGAGAAACAGTCTGTGGTCCGGGATGGATCTCTGCTGTCATTGGAGGTGGAGGGGGTGGGCAAGCAGGGCAGAGGAGCGGCTGACGAGCAGGACTGC
>NW_008237883.1:9496-10995 GCF_000691975.1 Corvus brachyrhynchos | reverse complement strand
ATGGTGTTCCTAGGTCTTTCTGGGTCCAACCGGTTTGAATTCCTTTCTCATTAGTACATCCTGCTGCTTCTCTTATCTAGCTATACTTGTCTATTTTTGAGATTATCCACCTGGCTTTCTGTTTATTTAAGCACAAAGCGATTAGTTAACCATATACTAGCTATTACATTGTAGAGGAAGTTATGATTCAAATTATATAGGTATCTTATAACTCAAGCTATATAATCATCTTGTAACTTTAACATTAGTTATAATGTTAACTAGTAAATAGCTGCACAGTAAAGTTATTCTTAACATGCACATAATATTTCCTAACATATTCTAATACATAATATTTCTTACATTTCACTGCCCACGAAAGCCAATGCTATAATAGCTGTTTATCACAATCCCTCCTCTTCTTTTTTCATTAAACCATTTGGCTTGAGCAATAATTATTTTTAACCTTAGTAATATACTCATGCCTTTCTAGAATCAGTTTAGCTTCTTCATAGGGCTCAAGATCTTTTGTTTTACTCTGTTTCTTTAACACCATTATCTTTTGTGTTGATCCAGATGTAGCTAGTTTGGGGTCCATAGGCATTGCTGATATTGACATTCTTTGTACCACACTGGTGATTAGGGAAATCAAACAGGGAATCATACAAGGAAGAAATAATAATCCCGCTGTTGCACAGAGGTGGAAAAAGCTTTTCTGTTCTCAATAAATTGTCTCACCAGTTGGCTTTTAGCATCGATTCCCATTTTTGAACTGGGACATGGGCTATTTTTTGGATATCTTTGGCTATATCCAGAACAGCATCTCTATTATCATTTATTTTCAGGCAACAATCAGATGTATTAAATTTATCACGCACACCCCCTTCTGCTAATAGGTATTCCAATGCCAACCTATTCTGATACACTGCACCCCTTGTTTGGTTTTGTTGGTTTGATATTAATTCCAATGCTAAGGCAGTTTTACTCGTTATAATTGCCACAACTGCTTGGAGTCTTATGATAGGTTTTAGCATATAAATTGGGGTTCGATATCTCTAACTCCCATCCTGTGCCCAGGTGGCTGGCCCATACGTTTCCAGTATTCGTTCAGGGGGCCATTCTTCATTTCCCCACTTTTGAGATCTTCCAATTACTGCCCTTGTTTTTCATTTTAAGGCCTCATAAACTGGTACCCTTAAATTATCCCCGTCCAGTCCTGGTAAAAGAAAGAATCCTGGTTGTATAATTCTCAGAGTACAACTCCCTTTCCACTGGGGGGGTGTCAGCGATTGAGAGACAGGACGCAGCTTGATGCAATAAAAAGCCAATTTATTGTTTCTACAGTATGGCTTATATACTCTTTCTACTACATTAGTGAAAACCGCAATTGTCGCAGCGGGGATTACTGCAACAAATATATTTCAAACCAGGAGTCCCGTGGAAATGAAGTATATATGGACAGATTCGTGGTAGATGTTTCAGAGATGTTTATTTCTCCAGCCGCATGGCCGGGGCTCAGC
>NW_008237883.1:2019-9398 GCF_000691975.1 Corvus brachyrhynchos | reverse complement strand
TTTCTTCAAGTTCTTGTTTGCTGTTCCCAGGGCTTGTGGCCCACTAAGGTTAAAATGTCCACATCACTTACCAACTCTGCAGAACTTTCTGCTCTACTTCCCAACTCTCTCCATATCTCCCCCTTTCTGTTCTATTATTAAACTCCTTTTTATAGACTTGTCTAACAATTTTTGAACACATTGCAAAATACACGGCAAGCAAATCATTAAAAGCAACATACCAAAAACATAAATTCCTATTTTGCACAAGCTTTTAAGCCAGCCAGAAAGCCCCCACCCTCCAAACAGTTGCTCAAGCCAGTCTCCATTGCTAATAACTTTCAATTTAGTGACACTGCTTTGGAGGGCTGGATGGTCTAAAAAAGCGAAGCTGGGGATGAAGCGCCAGAGGGAGGGTGGTCAGGATCCAATGTAGGAGAGATGTTCATAGATTCTCAGAATGGTCTCATGTTCTTTGCCAGGATCTACCTCAGACCCTTCTCTGTGGAGACACAAGCATAACCTCTTCCCCATGTGACAAGGGGGTATGGTCCCAGAACCTTACCTGATTCTGGATCTCTAATGAGCACTTGGGCCTTTTGTTTCACTTCTAGTTGAGGATTATTGCTAAAGTGCCTTACAATTGGAGGGTTAGGATCCATTAATGAGCAATTTAAAAAATTAAAAACATACAACACCTTCTGTAATCGCTCGGCTGGGGTGGGATTCCCCATTCCCCCTTTCTGTTGTAGCAAAAGATGCTTAAATGAAGCATGGGCTATTTCAATTATAGATTGGCCCATCAGAGAATGGGGAATCCCCGTGACATGCGTTACTCCCCATAGGGCAAGGAAATCTGCAACACTCCGGGAAGTATATGCTGGGCCATTGTCAGTTTTGACTTGCAAGGGAATGCCTAGTACTGCAAAAGCACTTGCAAAATGGTGGTGAACATCTTTTGCCGCTTCTCCTGTATGACAGGATGCAAATAAAGCGCCTGAAAAGGTGTTAATGGAGGAGTGGATGTATTTGAGCCGACCAAATTCTGAAAAACGAGTGACGTCCCTTTGCCATAATTAAAGGCTTTGGAGTCCCCTAGGGTTAACACCTCTGGCAAGAGAGGGAAAGGAGTGCCTCTGGCAGTCAAGGCATACAGTAACAATGCTGGAGGCTTGGTGATTAGTCAAATCAAAAGTGTGTGCCACCGCGTGTGCCAGTTTGGACAAATTTGGAGGAAAATATCCTCTGATAGAAGGCAGGTTACAACCAGCCCTCCCCCACCAGGTTCGGGAAAAAAAGAAATTTTCCTCTGAGGAAAGTGAAAGAGATAAAAACTATTTATTTAATAAACACACAGGAAAAGGATAATAATGCTAAATAATAAAACCTCTCGCTGTGGAGAGAAAACTGAGAAAATTTCAGAATCCTTCTGTAGGTGTGCTCTCTCCTCCCTCTCGGAGCTGGGTCATGGGCCCACCTCCAGGGCCTCGGTGGAAAATTCTCCTGATGTGTTCTGATGTTGAAACAGTCCAGAAGAGGAGAAGAAGGGAAAAAAACCCAAAGTCCCAGGAAAACAAAGTTCAACTCTCCATCTCCCTCCGAAGAAAAGGAGCCGAAAGCTGGCTGAAAAGCAAGAAGGGTGCTTCCTCCGCTTTTGCTGCTTCAGAAGCAGAGGAGTGTTTATCTGTGTCCTTGAACAACTGGTTTGAAAAGTTCACTCATTTTTTTCCTCTCCCTCCTCTCAGGCTCAGTTTAAAGGCACAGAAAGGCACAAAATTAATTTCTGAGCATAGAGCAGCGATAGGGGATACACATCATAAAGTCACCCCAAGACAGCGCAGCAGCGTTCTGATGAAAAAAGAATGGCTAAGTTTTGCTTGGGCAAATCGGTCAGGCAAAACTTTAACAGGTAAAGTAAGTAAGTCTGCCGCTATAAAACCAGGCAAAGTAGTGAGAGAATGAACATGCATTACAAAGTAAGGCTGTTGCCTAGCATCTAAAAGGAAAAGAAATTGTTGTAACCATTCAAACAATTCCGCATTAGACACTTCCTTCAGTATGGCAGCTTCAGCTCTCTCAATGATCCCTGCAACATAAGCAGAATCTGTAATTAAGTTAAAAGGGATAGGCCATCGCTGAAAGGCTCGCACAACAGCTGCCAATTCAACAATTTGAGGAGAACCTGAAACAGTAGCAACATCTGAATCCCACCGGTCAGATTCTGTGTCCCACCAAAGTAATACCAACTTGTGCGTGCAGTCAGATCCATCTGTAAAGACAGCTAAAGCATGCAAGGGAATTTCGCTTCTTTTGGGTCACGTTAGGAGATTAAAACTGGCTGCCACTAGCTTGTGCTTTGGGTGATGTGTAGAAAGTTGTTCAGAAAAATCAGCCAGGGCCGTTTAAAACATTTTTGACTGCTGCAACAACCACTGCAAATAAACAGAAGTAATAGGTAAACAGATCAAACAAAAATCCACACCTGCAAGTGTGGTTAATCTTTGTCAGACTTTTGCAATGAGCAAAGCAATCATTTCATGTTGAGTGCTTATGGTCTTAGACATATGGTGTGACAAAAAAATCCATTCTATAATCAGCAAAGGGTCTGGTGCATTAGTATCCCACTGATAAATCAAAGCATGGGATTGCTTGGCTGGAGTAAGGATTATTAAGCAAAAAGGTAACTCAGGGGCCCATCGGGCCACTTGGCGGTTTGAAATAGCATCAGCTACTTGTTGCAGTGCTTGGGAAGCTTCGGATGTAAGCTGCCGAGGAGACAAAAGATTTGGTTCCCCTTTTAGCAAAGCAAACAAAGGGCTCAATTCTGCATTGGAAATTCCTAACAAAGGATGAACCTAATTAATGGTTCCCAAAAGTTTTTGGGCATCATGTAAGGTGTGAATGTCTGATTGAATTTGTAAAGGTTGAGGGGAAATAGTCTGGGTCCTGATACACCAGCCAAGGTATTTCCAAGGGGGCTGGTGCTGGATTTTTTCAGGAGCAACACAAAGTCCCACTTGGGTTACAGCAGCAATGACAAGGGCTAGGGCTTCCTCCATAACCTCTTGTTTCTCTGCTGCTATGAGAATGTCATCCATGTAATGATACAGGAGAACATCAGGCATTTTCTGGCGGATGGGACTGAGGACCCTTGCAACAAACCACTGACAAATAGTAGGGCTATTCTTCATTCCCTGTGGTAGGACAACCCAATGATATCTTTGCAAGGGTGCTTGCATGTTAGTGCTTGGGACAGAAAAAGCAAATTTAGGAGCATTATCAGGATGCAAAGGAATGGTAAAAAAGCAATCCTTTAAATCAATGACTGTCAAATGCCAGTCTCGAGGGATCATGGTAGGAGATGGGAGACCGGGTTGAAGGGCTCCTGTGTCCTCCATAACAGCATTAATTTTGCAGAGGTCATGGAGCAAGCGCCACTTGCCAGTTTGTTTTTGAATAACAAAGACAGGAAAGTTCTAAGGGCTGGTGGAGGGGACTATGTGCCCTTTTTGAAGTTGTTCTTGGATAAGTTCAATGAGTGCGCGTAATTTAATTAGCAACGGGGCCAGTGATGCACCCAAATAGGATTCTCTGTTTTCCAGGTTAATTTCAGGGTGTCGCACACCACAATGGCCCCCATCAAAAATCAGACTGAATTTTAAAACCCCATTGGGAAAGTAAATCACGTCCCCATAACACCATGGGTGCGGGTAGAACAAACGGTTTAATAGAAGCTGTGTGACCCTCTGGTCCCATCATTTGAATTAGATGGCGACTTTGAAAACTGCAACTGCTTCCCCCAATCCCAGTGAGGGCTTGGGGTACTTCTGTGAGGGCCCAAGCAGGAGGCCACTTGGCTTGAGAAATTACAGTCACATCAGCCCCGGTATCTAAAATACCGGTAAGCATCACTTGGTGTCCTCATAGCTACAGGGTACATTTACAAGTAGGGCATCTGTCCGAAATGGCCTGTCCTCATAAAATTTGCAGGGTTCCTGTGGAACCAAATCCTCCCACTCTTTCTTTGCATTCCTCTACAGGGGGTTGCGATTCGTGTGGGAAAAGAATCAGCTGCACAATGCAGGTTCCTTTAGGAACTGTACAAGGTGGGAAAGGGGTCCAAGCCATGATTTTGATTTCTTTTACAAAGTCCGAGTCTATAACCCCAGGGAGAACAAAAAGTCCTGAAAGGGTGATTGAGGATCTCCCTAACAGCAAGGCACTTCTCTGGGGCCCTGGGGGCTGAAAAATTCCTGTAGGGAGTAAATGAACAGAAGGGTCTAACAACGTTACTGTGACTGAGGCAGCAAGGTCCAATCCGGCGCTGCCTGCAGTTGCTGGGCGAAGACTTGAGGTGGTCCTCCTTGGGGTGTCTGTGGCGGCTGAGGCATTTGTGTCTGCACACGGAGCTGTCCCACGCTCTGGGTCCGGTTTCCCTGTATCGGGCGGCCTTCAAAATCATACTTAGAATGACATTGATTAGCGAAGTGATGGCCTTTACAATGGGACACATGGAAGGGGTTTTAGGTTTAGTCCCTCTCAGGGCGAAGCAATCTTTTTTCAAGTGACCCAGTTTGCCACAGCCAAAGCAAACTGCCAGGGCCCCAGAGGGGCCTTTAAGGGCTGCAAAAGTGGAGGGCTTGTAATCCTTTCCGCCACTCTGTTTCCCACAGAGAGTATTGCGTGGGAGTCAGCAAGAGCTGAGGAAGTGACTTTAAATCATGTGGGGTCATAACATAAGCATTAAACACAGAAGACAGTAAACTTGCAAAGTATGGAGAGCTTAGACTACGCTCAGTTACGGTCCAATGGAGCTCTTTAATTACCAAAAAAGACATTGGCTCCCATTGCGGGTTCCGTTGTTTTTTCCCTGATAAAGGACAGGTGCCACAATTCTCCGCAATATCCAGTTCCCCCTCTTTCCTCACCTCCCATTTCAAACGAGCCCAGTTGTCATGGGGATCAGGGGGATAAAGGTCCGGTTCCCTCTCAGGGTAAATAGGTCCACAGTCAAAGGGGTCTTTTTGCTCCTCCTTGCTATCGTTGGGGCAGTACCCTGCGGCGAATGCCCCTACAGATCACAAGGGACCCCCCCCTTGGCTTTCCCACAAGAGGGGGAGTTGAGGGCTGTACAGGAGGAGGTGCATTGCCCTCGGATTGTTACAAACTTCCCAGATCCTCCCCAGAGGGAGAGCCAGATATATTCGCTTTAACCTCGGCATGGGATTTCTCCTGAGCCGTCATAGTCTCATAAATCAGTCTCCAGGAGGAAAGCATATTTGCAACCTCCTTATCCCCTTGCACAATTCCATAACCTGACTCCCACTTCATCCCACAGATCTTTAGTAAAAATTACAGATGGGGTAACCCCGGGACGCTTGGCCGCTGTCCACTTCAGCATGACTTTTAGGTCATGTGAAGACAGAAGTCTGCCATGCTTATCTAGTAATTTAGTCATGAGTTCAAATACATCTCTTTCTTGGGCAGACATGCCGTTACCCATATTCCCTACAGCTCACCTCCTTATCCTGGAGGGATTCTTTGCCGGCTGGGTCCTGCTTCCTCATCAGCAGCACTTAAGTCCTGTCGGGCTCGCTGTCAGCTGCTCAGATTAGGCGGATCTTCGCTTCCTCACACAGGAGCACCATTTGTTGGCGATTGAGAGACAGGACACAGCTTGATGCAAGAAAAAGCCAATTTATTGTTTCTACAGCATGGCTCATATACTCTTTCTACTACCTTAGTGAAAACCGCAATATCCATGTTTCCTAGCAACATTGATTAACCACTGTCTTGCATGATTACCTTTAAACAAGACACAATGTAATACATAATGTTCCTTCTATTTTCTTCAAGTTCTTGTTTGCTGTTCCCAGGGCTTGTGGCCCACTAAGGTTAAAATGTCCACATCACTTACCAACTCTGCAGAACTTTCTGCTCAACTTCCCAACTGTCTCTCCATGCCATCTTATACCGCATCCTATTCCTCTAGTGACTATGATACCTTTCTATGCTTTTAAACTGAGCCTGAGTGGAGAGAGAAGAAAAAAACCCTCAAGGATGCAGACAGAGATAACAAACTCTCGTTCTCTGCATTTTTTTTTTTGGCTTCGACGTTCTGCGGCTGGGAGAGCGGGAGCGGAGAAAGCACCCTGCTTGCTTGTTCAGCCATTTTTAGGTTTTTTTTCCCTCCACAGAGTTGAACTTTGTTTCTCTGGGAATTTTGGACTTTTTCCCTTTTTCTGCTGGACTGCTTCAATATCAGAACACATCAGGAGGACTTTCCACCGGGCACAGAGGGCCTGGCCCTGGGCCAAGTCCCAGTTCCAAGGAGGAGGGAGACCAAAGGGAGGACTCTAACATTTCCCCAGGTTTTTTTCCACAGTGAGAGATTCTATTATTTAGCAGTATTATCCTTTTCCTGTGTGTTTGTTAAATAAATAGTTTTTATCTCTTTCACTTTCCTTCTAGGAAAAAGTTTCTTCTTCCAGGACCTGGTGGGGGAGGGCTGGTTCTTACCTCCCTTCTATCAGAGGATATATTTCTAAATTTGGCCAAACTAGCACAAATTTAGTGGTGCCCAACTGCGTGGCTCGAAGGAAAATGAAAAACCTGTGCTAATTACATTTTGGTTTGAATTTACTTACTCTGGGTTGGGATAAAATAGTCACCATGTTGGTTGAGTTCATAATGTCTCTCTGTCTTGATATATTCATGTATTTCTGGTCCATAGGCTTGTTTGAGGTAGTAGTGCCTTTCTGGTCCCTAGGCCTATTTGCCTATCCACAGCTTGGTCCGATCTTATCCTTGATAAGGAATTTTTGCAGAGCAGGGGCAAGAATTCGGATTTCTATTTTGCTGTGCTCAGTGATAATGATTTATAAAAAGTTGACAGAGATACAGGAAGCTGTTCGAAGTGTGTATGATAAATGGTTTCTCCCTCCTAACCCCCGTCCTAGCTTCAGTAGCCTGTTTTGGGAATTTATTAGTAATTGCACCCAGATTGTTAGAGGAGGAGGAGTCGGGGTTTCCCTTCCCTTTAAATTTGATAGGTTATCTTTTGAGAATGTTCAGTATCTCCTGAATGTTAAAGAGACCGCCCTCCTGGTATTTTATCTGGTAATCTTCCTCTATGTGGTTCACAGCTCGTCTAGAATAAGAGCTCAGATTTCCAGGGTGACTGCCGAGACACCTGACCCAGAGGTGGAAAATCATGAGTGGTGTGGGGAATGGGAAGATATGGGCCAAATCCTGAAGAAATTCTCTGACCCAATGGTTTGCAATTTTCCCCCTGAACAAGTTCAGAAACCAGCTGAGGTGGCGAAATATCTGAAAGAGAAATACAATGACAATTCCAATGAGAACAAGCTCCTTGCAATATGTTGGGCTTTGGCATATGC
>NW_008237883.1:0-1672 GCF_000691975.1 Corvus brachyrhynchos | reverse complement strand
TATTTGGGATGCGGCAGGTGATGATGTGATGCTGGACGGTGCTGAAGCGAGGCATTTGGGATCCCTGTCACATGATCCAGTGATCGACCTAGCGATGATAAGGGGGGCTGACTGCCAGTCTCTGGAGACGGGTTTTGACAGGTGTGAATGAAGGATATATGTGCAGAGATGATCTCTACATGCAGGAAACCCAGTGGAAGACCACAGAACAAGGGATCCAGTGCCTGAGAGAACTAGGGGTGGTAGAGATTGTCTTCACAGATGACCCAGGATTGAGGAGTCCAGACCGGGCCAGAGTTAATCCATTCATGTAAGGATACGCTTCTGCTTTAGCAATAATGAAACTGAACTACGCTGCGAATGAGACCGTGCAGGATATGGGAGACTCTGCGAGATGTGATGACGAAGCTCCGAGCATATGCAGATTCCGTACATAGCCCAACACATGCAAAAATCGCAGCTGTGTAAACGTGTGCAGAAAATGGAAGATAAGATGCAGAAGAGTCTCCAGGAGATTAAGAAGGAGATCAAAGAGGGCCTAAGGCAGTTCTTCTGCTCGAGGCACAAGCTCTGGCGTGCCCCAGGTCAGAGAGAGTCCGACTGCGTTCTTCTGTGCATCGCAGAAGAGACTTTCGGCAGAAGGAAAGGGGCTGCGGGCTGAGCCAGCTAGCTGGCTTCTTTGCAGACGGGACACGGCAGGAGCTGATGGTATCAGCTCACGTTAGCTCGGAGACAAAGGAAGAGAGAGGCTGTTCTGGTCTGGCTCCTAACAGGTTTATTGTTAGAAGTTTCCCAACCCGAACAAGCTCGGAAGGGATGGAATGCGATGGGATCCTTCCCCGAGGTTTGTCCTCAGTTTTATAGGCAATTTGAAAACTGTGGTGAAAGGGGAAATCAACCAATGAGTTACAAGCCAGGGGGAGGATACAATTTAACAAGAACCACTGGGGGAAACTGAGAGGCGGGAGTTATAACAGATAACCAGTGAACAACCAAGTAACTGAGAATTTTCCAAAACCGGGGGAGCGTTACGGTTTGGCCAAATTTAGAAATATATCCTCTGAGAGAAGGCACAACTACCCCTCCCCCACCAGTTTTGGGAAAAATAAATTTCCTCGAAGGAAAGTGAAGGAGATAAAACTATTTATTTAACAAACACATGGGAAAGGAAAATAATGCTAAATAATAAAATCTTCCACTGTGGAGGAAAAACCTGGGAAAGTGTCAGAGTCCTCCCTTTGGTCTCCTCAGAGCTGGGGCTTGGCCCAGGGCCAGGCCCTCTGTGCCCAGTGGAAAGTCCTCCTGATGTGCTCTGAGGTTAAAGCAATCAAGCAGTCCAGTAGAAAAGGGAGAAAATCCGAAATTCCAGGGAAGGAAAAATTCAACTCAGTCTCTCTCTGGAGAACAAAGCAGCTGAACCACTGGCCAAAAAAAACCTGTCCTGGGATCAGCAAGTCCGGTGCTTCCGCCCTCCCCTGCGGCAGCTGGGAAACAAATTGCTATCTGTGTGTGGCCTTGAACAAGGTGCAAACTGCTTTGAAAATGTTTTGCTCAGTTTTTTCCTTCCCCCTCTCAGGCTCAGTTTAGAGGCATAGAAAGGCACAGGAATTAATTTCTGGGCATAGGCAGCGATATGGCATCATAAGGTCACCCCAAGACAGGGAGGTGCCTT
>NW_008237882.1:26380-27329 GCF_000691975.1 Corvus brachyrhynchos | reverse complement strand
GGGGGGAGGCAGAGGCTACGCCTCAAATGCGCTGGAATAAAGTGCTGTACATTTTAAGATTTTTAAAAACAGTTTTTTTGGAGAATCAAATTCGCTTATAATTAAACATTTTCCAACACCGTATAGGTAAAGTTAAAGGCAAACCCTTTGGTTTAGATCAGAAATCCAGAGACAGGGAAAATTGAAAGTCCATTTCAACTAATAACCTGGGGACAAGGGTATGCTTGTGTCTTAACAGGTGCACGACTGAAGTGGATTCCAGCAAAAAACGTGAAACCTTATCAAGTCCAGAAACAAGCAGGAATCGACTCTAGGAACAAGGAGGCGAGCACGCAGATGTGAATCAGTGTCAGTACTGCTGTCGATGCCACAGACATCAGTTATCTTTCTGTGCAAGAACTGTGGACTGAGTCTTATGTAAAAAGTGGGAAAGTTAATGGTATAAATTTTGTATGTAAGAGTGTGTTAGAAGTTGTGTTACAGATCAGAGATTCCTATGTGGGATAAAGCTGTTGAGAATGAAGTTCAATCAGGTATTACACTTGTGTCTTATCATCTCACTGATTGCCTTAACAATGCAGCTTTCCCAGTAAAACAACCAAAAGAAAATGTCTGTGAGACTTTGGCCAATGCATCAGGCCTAGATACCATCTGCCTAACTCGTTCAAGGCCAAAGAAGCCATTTTCAACGTTTAGTTGGTCTACCAGCAGACAAATGGCCACCTTCCAAACATGCTAATCTAAAACTTTTACGATTCGATTCAAATCAAGTGGAAAGTTGGGATGTTTGGACCAAATCCCTTCCCGAGGCTCCTTACGAACCTCAGGAATTGGAAATTCTTGGTTCAATAAAGATGGAGTTTTGTGTAATATTCAGTTCTCCAGGGTCTTGGTTTGAAAGACAGGTGTCTGCTAAGGAAGGCAGAAGTCTCCCTTGGAATGGCAGATG
>NW_008237882.1:23306-25002 GCF_000691975.1 Corvus brachyrhynchos | reverse complement strand
TCCGGCAGCATTGAAACTCCAGGAAAAGTCTCGGTTTATCTTTGAAACTCCTTGCAAGGACTTTTAGAAAATTCTCTCCCATCAGGAGGGATTTGATATATGGCATGGTTCAGTGTCAGCCAGGAATCACTCTAATTTTTGTATTTGTAATTTTACCAAGATTGTTGGGTGTGACTTTTCATATTTAGCACCGGTTGTGTCTCATCAATTGATAAAGTCTAACTACACCATATACCATAAATTGCTAGCCACACCTATTGGGATGGATCTCACATTAGTAAAGCAATTAGTGAAACATCAGGACCTAATTGAGATTTTAGAAGAAATCTGGAAAAACGAGAAAAATACCTTAGTCACCATCCATCGTGACACAAGAAATAAGCAGAATCTTGCAAAGAGTAAAACAAGATGCAAGTCATAACTAGTGAGACACGCTTTTCGAGTGGTCACCTACCGCAACTGGCATTCTGAATACACTATGTCACCCCATAATTGTTTTATTAATTTTGGTGAGTGCTTGCCTTGTGTTGTCTATTATGTTGCTTGTTTGGAACTATAGAGTGCTAAAGAAGCTATCAGTTTTAACTACTTTGTCAAATGCACATGGAAAAGCATTAAGGGATGCTTACTGTAAAAAATTATTAGAAAAAGAATTTATGTATTAGTAAAAGAATTTACTAACTCTATAGAAAAGGAGGGACTGAATCAAAGGGGATGGGGAAGCAGAAGTTAAATTATTTGCTAAGAAGTTGTTTGTTAAAAGCAATGCATACAGCTTGCTCAACACTTATTGTGCCTACCAAAGCAGGATGAGAAGATAGAAGACTATTGATAAAGAGAAGGAATCTTGACCAAAGATCCTGTTTTCAACCTAAAACTAACTTAAACCAGCCTTGAAGTTTGGACTTGGGCCAGGGACATAAAGAGCATGCGCAGGGAAGCAAGGTGAAAAGTTCAGAAGGAGGAAGACTCTTTACTTTATCTGAGGAAGACCCTTACCCTATCTCAGCGACCCCTGCCCACGACCACCAGAAAGCACTGCGCAAGCGCAACGCAGATGTAAATGACTTTTAGGGTCATTGTAATGCGAGGCGAGGCTAGGCAAGGCTAGGCGAGGTTAAGTAATGAATATGTATAAGCATATTGGGAAACTTAATGAATATAGAACTTGTAACCCAATATATACCAAGCTGAATGCAGCTGTCGGTACGCATGACTTTAGAGGAACTATCCCCCATGTGTCCCAGCGCTATAATAAACATACCTACTTTAATACTTATTCCAGTAGTGGAGTTTTTTTCTGCATATCATATGCAGTGGGAGGGGGTGGCCGGAGAGACAAATAGGGGCAATTAGGAAACAAAAGAAAATGGCCACGCACTCCCACATACCACGGTAATGGCCCAGCCAGAGAAACTAGAGTTTAGGAGTGATGCCTGAGGGAGAAGCGGTATGGTTTCGGCAGTTTCTTAGCTGGGGGTAGGGCAGTCTTTGGTCGGGGGCAGAGACGGTGGTGTGGTGCTTCTTCGCTTTGGAACTCTCCTGCGCATGGATTTTTTTTTTCCAACACTGCGGTGGAGCTCTGCCTGCCACCGGCTTGTGAGCCCGTTGCTCGCAAGAGAGAAGCACCGAGAGACCAACGCAGTCCATTTGGGTGCCTGGGGGAGTCGTCCCTTCCTCCCTTGCCCCCGGAGCC